>NW_022263699.1:0-37500 GCF_002021735.2 Oncorhynchus kisutch
CCCCTCTCATTACACCTCTGTCCTCTCCCCCCTCCCCCTCTCATTACCCCTCTGCCCCCCCCTCTTCATTACTCCCCCCCCCCCCCCCTGGCTCACCCACAGATATAATCGTTAAGTGAACCGGAGGTGATGTATTTCAGGAATTTCAGCAGTAATTCCTCCTATTCAACACGTGAATGTGTCCAGCCCTGGCAGTGGAGGACGTTGCTACCAAAACTGAAATGGGATCTCCTGAAACAGAAAGGATGTTGCCATGGAAAATGGCGTAGGGTTGTCCACGCAGCTGCCATGCATTAATGAATAGGATATTCTTCTGAGAGATCATTTGTGTTTGGTTGTACGCTCATAGGGACCCGGCCAGATGGGTGTGTGTGTGTGTGTGTGTGTGTGTGTGTGCGTGTGTGTGTGTGGCTCAGAGGGACCCGGCCAGATGGTTTCCATGATCGACATCTGACCCTCGGCTGGAGCACACATCACCTACACATACTTAATTATCTCTCTCTCTCTCTCTCTCTCTCTCTCTGTCTCTCTCTCTCTCTCACTCCCTCTCTCTCTCTCTCTCTCTCTCTCTCTCTCTCTCTCTCTGTGTCTCTCTCTCTGTGTCTCTCTCTCTGTGTCTCTCTCTCTATCTCTCTCTGTGTCTCTCTCTCTCTCTCTCTGTGTCTCTCTCTGTGTCTCTCGCTCTCTCTCCCCCTCTCCTCTGTCAGATGTCAGTAGTGTGATATCTCACAGCGTTCATCACGGTGTAAATCAGTGCTTCCCTGGATGGACTGAAGTTTAAATGAATTCAGAATAATTGTTATTGTCCCCGGGGGTGTATCATTTAAAGGTAGAAGTCAAACATGAGACCCTACGATCTTTTTTCTCTATTTAAGACCCCATCCGATCTACGTGGGCAACTACAACAAGTGTTGATGTTGGGGCACTGGAAGGGAGAGGGAGGGGGAGGGAGGGAGGGGGAGATGGAGGAGGAAGAGTGAGGAGAGAGAGGGGGAGGGAGGGAGAGGGAGGGAGGGAGAGGAGGGAGGGAGAGAGGGAGGGAGAGATGGAGGAGGAAGAGGGGGAGGGAGAGAGAGATGGATGAGGAGAGGGAGGGATGGAAGAGGGGAGGGAGAGGGGAGGAAGAGGGAGGAGAGAGAGGGGGAGGGAAGAGGGAGGGAGGGAGGGAGGGAGAGGGGGGGGGAGAGAGGGGAGGGAGAGGGAGGGATATATGGAGGAGGAAGGGGGAGGGATGGAAGAGGGGGGAGGGGAGGGAGGAGAGGGGGAGGGAGAGGGAGGGAGGGCGGGAGGGAGGAGGAAGAGGGATGAGAGAGAGAGGGGAGGCAGAGAGAGGGGGAGGGAGAGATGGAGAGAAGAGGGGGAGATAGAGGGGGAGGGAGAGGGAGGGAGGGAGAGGGATAGATGGAAGAGGGGGAGGGAGAGATGGAAGGGGGGAGGAATGAGGGTGATGGAAGAGAGAGGGAGAGGGAGGGAGAGATGGAGGAGGAAGGGAGAGGGAGGAGGAAGAGGGAGGGAGAGATGGAAGAGGGAGGGAGGGAGAGATGGAAGAGAGATGGAGGAGATATGGAAGAGGGGGGAGAGATGGAGGGGGAGGAGGAAGAGGGAGGGAGAGAGAGAGGAAGAGGGAGGGGGATGGAGGGAGAGATGGAGGAGGAAAATAGGAGGGAGGGAGGGAGAGAGGGAGGGAGGGAGAGCTGGAGGAGGAATAGGGAGGGAGGGAGAGATGGAAGAGAGGGAGGGAGATATGGAAGAGAGAGGGAGAGGGAGGAGAGATGGGAGAGAGGGAGGGGGATGGAGGAGAGATGAGGAGGGAAGAGGGAGGGAGGGAGGGAGAGCTGGAAGAGGGAGGGGAGGGAGGGAGGGAGAGGGAGGGAGGGAGGGAGAGGGAGGGAGAGATCCTCCTGGTTACATACTAGCTGTTTACTGAGTGAGAGGATGAAGGGGTGAGGGAGGGAGAGAGAGAGGAGGGAGAGAGAGGGAGGGAGAGAGGAGGAGAGAGAGGGGAGAGAGAGAGAGATGGAGAGGAGAGAGGATGTAGAGAGAGGGAGAGAGAGAGGGGGAGGGAGGGAGGGAGAGAGAGAGAGAGAGATGAGAGAGAGGAGAGAGAATAGAGAGAGAGAGAGATGGAGATGAGAGGGGATGGAGAGAAGAGAGGGAAAGATTCCTCCTGGTTAAATACTATCTTTTTACTGAGTGAGAGGATGAAGGGGTGAGGGAGGGAGAGAGGGGGGGAGGGGGGGGGTGACTTGGCTATGGCCTGGGTCCATCCTCTGCAGCACACTGATGACCTCACACAGAAACAAGGCCTCCGACCCCCATTTGCAGAAGTGGTGCTTATTGCTTTTAGAGATTGTCTGGTATCTGTTCTGACCCCTGGGTCCTGGAGAGTACTGGGGATGACTATGGAGAGCCACACCTCTCACCGAGGAAGGCCTGGAGAGGCAGGGGTGAGGACTGGGGGGTGATTGAGTGAGACTGGGGAGGTGGAGAGGAGGGCCACACCTCTCACCGAGGAAGGCCTGGAGAGGCAGGGGTGAGGACTGGGGGGTGATTGAGTGAGACTGGGGAGGTGGAGAGGAGGGCCACACCTCTCACCGAGGAAGGCCTGGAGAGGCAGGGTGAGGACAGGGGGGTGATTGAGTGAGACTGGGGAGGTGGAGAGGAGGGCCACACACTGGAAAGCCAGATTTTGGATCAATAAACGTGGCGATCAAAGCTGTAATTACGTCTCCGTGGTGAAACCAAACAGCCTGCAGAAATAAACAGCCTTCATGTCACCTACACAGTTTATGTTTCCCAGATATCCACCCTGAGAGACACCGCGCCTGTCAGCTACTGTAAGCAGTGGGGCTGGAATGATGCTAGCTGGCTGTTATAGGAGGCTGGAGTCCTGCTAGCTGGCTGTTATAGGGAGGCTGGAGTCCTGCTAGCTAGCTGTTATAGGGAGGCTGGAGTCCTGCTAGCTAGCTGTTATAGGGAGGCTGGGGTCCTGCTAGCTGGCTGTTATAGGGAGGCTGGAGTCCTGCTAGCTAGCTGTTATAGGGAGGCTGGAGTCCTGCTAGCTAGCTGTTATAGGGAGGCTGGGGTCCTGCTAGCTGGCTGTTATAGGGAGGCTGGAGTCCTGCTAGCTAGCTGTTATAGGGAGGCTGGAGTCCTGCTAGCTAGCTGTTATAGGGAGGCTGGGGTCCTGCTAGCTAGGACCTGGCTGTTATAGGGAGGCTGGGGTCCTGCTAGCTGGCTGTTATAGGGAGGCTGGGGTCCTGCTAGCTGGCGTTATAGGGAGGCTGGAGTCCTGCTAGCTAGGACCTAGCTGTTATAGGGAGGCTAGGGTCCTGCTAGCTGGCTGCTATAGGGAGGCTGGAGTCCTGCTAGCTAGGACCTGGCTGTTATAGGAGGCTGGGTCCTGCTAGCTGGCTGTTATAGGGAGGCTGGGGTCCTGCTAGCTAGGACCCTGGCTGTTATAGGGAGGCTGGGGTCCTGCTAGCTGGCTGTTATAGGGAGGCTGGGTCCTGCTAGCTAGGACCTGTCTGTTATAGGGAGGCTGGAGTCCTGCTAGCTAGCTGTTATAGGAGGCTGGGGTCCTGCTAGCTAGGACCTGTCTGTTATAGGGAGGCTGGAGTCCTGCTAGCTAGCTGTTATAGGGAGGCTGGGGTCCTGCTAGCTAGCTGTTATAGGAGGCTGTAGTCCTGCTAGCTGGCTGTTATAGGGAGGCTGGGGTCCTGCTAGCTGGCTGTTATAGGGAGGCTGTAGTCCTGCTAGCTGGCTGTTATAGGGAGGCTGGGGTCCTGCTAGCTGGCTGTTATAGGGAGGCTGGGGTCCTGCTAGCTGGCTGTTATAGGGAGGCTGGGGTCCTGCTAGCTAGGATCTGGCTGTTATAGGGAGGCCGGGGTCCTGCTAGCTGGCTGTTATAGGGAGGCTGGGGTCCTGCTAGCTAGGACCTGTCTGTTATAGGGAGGCTGGAGTCCTGCTAGCTAGCTGTTATAGCAGGACCCCAGCCTCCCTAGCTAGCTGTTATAGGGAGGCTGTAGTCCTGCTAGCTGGCTGTTATAGGGAGGCTGTAGTCCTGCTAGCTGGCTGTTATAGGGAGGCTGTAGTCCTGCTAGCTGGCTGTTATAGGGAGGCTGGGGTCCTGCTAGCTGGCTGTTATAGGGAGGCTGTAGTCCTGCTAGCTGGCTGTTATAGGGAGGCTGGGGTCCTGCTAGCTGGCTGTTATAGGGAGGCTGGGGTCCTGCTAGCTGGCTGTTATAGGGAGGCTGGGGTCCTGCTAGCTGGCTGTTATAGGGAGGCTGTAGTCCTGCTAGCTGGCTGTTATAGGGAGGCTGGGGTCCTGCTAGCTAGGACCTGGCTGTTATAGGGAGGCTGGGGTCCTGCTAGCTGTCTGTTATAGGGAGGCTGGGGTCCTGCTAGCTGGCTGTTATAGGGAGGCTGCGGTCCTGCTAGCTGGCTGTTATAGGGAGGCTGGAGTCCTGCTAGCAGGACCTAGCTGTTATAGGGAGGCTGGGGTCCTGCTAGCAGGACCTAGCTGTTATAGGGAGGCTGGGGTCCTGCTAGCTGGCTGTTATAGGGAGGCTGGAGTCCTGCTAGCAGGACCTAGCTGTTATAGGGAGGCTGGGGTCCTGCTAGCTGGCTGTTATAGGGAGGCTGGAGTCCTGCTAGCTAGCTGTTATAGGGAGGCTGGAGTCCTGCTAGCTAGCTGTTATAGGGAGGCTGGGGTCCTGCTAGCTGGCTGTTATAGGGAGGCTGGAGTCCTGCTAGCTAGCTGTTATAGGGAGGCTGGAGTCCTGCTAGCTAGCTGTTATAGGGAGGCTGGGGTCCTGCTAGCTAGGACCTGGCTGTTATAGGGAGGCTGGGGTCCTGCTAGCTGGCTGTTATAGGGAGGCTGGGGTCCTGCTAGCTGGCGGTTATAGGGAGGCTGGAGTCCTGCTAGCTAGGACCTAGCTGTTATAGGGAGGCTAGGGTCCTGCTAGCTGGCTGTTATAGGGAGGCTGGAGTCCTGCTAGCTGGCTGTTATAGGGAGGCTGTAGTCCTGCTAGCTGGCTGTTATAGGGAGGCTGGGGTCCTGCTAGCTGGCTGTTATAGGGAGGCTGTAGTCCTGCTAGCTGGCTGTTATAGGAGGCTGGGGTCCTGCTAGCTGGCTGTTATAGGGAGGCTGGGGTCCTGCTAGCTGGCTGTTATAGGGAGGCTGGGGTCCTGCTAGCTGGCTGTTATAGGGAGGCTGTAGTCCTGCTAGCTGGCTGTTATAGGGAGGCTGGGGTCCTGCTAGCTAGGACCTGGCTGTTATAGGGAGGCTGGGGTCCTGCTAGCTGGCTGTTATAGGAGGCTGGAGTCCTGCTAGCTGGCTGTTATAGGGAGGCTGGGGTCCTGCTAGCTGTCTGTTATAGGGAGGCTGGGGTCCTGCTAGCTGGCTGTTATAGGGAGGCTGCGGTCCTGCTAGCTGGCTGTTATAGGGAGGCTGGAGTCCTGCTAGCAGGACCTAGCTGTTATAGGGAGGCTGGGGTCCTGCTAGCAGGACCTAGCTGTTATAGGGAGGCTGGGGTCCTGCTAGCTGGCTGTTATAGGGAGGCTGGAGTCCTGCTAGCAGGACCTAGCTGTTATAGGGAGGCTGGGGTCCTGCTAGCTGGCTGTTATAGGGAGGCTGGAGTCCTGCTAGCTAGCTGTTATAGGGAGGCTGGAGTCCTGCTAGCTAGCTGTTTATAGGGAGGCTGGGGTCCTGCTAGCTGGCTGTTATAGGGAGGCTGGAGTCCTGCTAGCTAGCTGTTATAGGGAGGCTGGAGTCCTGCTAGCTAGCTGTTATAGGGAGGCTGGGGTCCTGCTAGCTAGGACCTGGCTGTTATAGGGAGGCTGGGGTCCTGCTAGATGGCTGTTATAGGGAGGCTGGGGTCCTGCTAGCTGGCGGTTATAGGGAGGCTGGAGTCCTGCTAGCTAGGACCTAGCTGTTATAGGGAGGCTAGGGTCCTGCTAGCTGGCTGTTATAGGGAGGCTGGAGTCCTGCTAGCTGGCTGTTATAGGGAGGCTGGAGTCCTGCTAGCAGGACCTAGCTGTTATAGGGAGGCTGGGGTCCTGCTAGCTGGCTGTTATAGGGAGGCTGGAGTCCTGCTAGCTAGCTGTTATAGGGAGGCTGGAGTCCTGCTAGCTAGCTGTTATAGGGAGGCTGGGGTCCTGCTAGCTGGCTGTTATAGGGAGGCTGGAGTCCTGCTAGCTAGCTGTTATAGGGAGGCTGGAGTCCTGCTAGCTAGCTGTTATAGGGAGGCTGGGGTCCTGCTAGCTAGGACCTGGCTGTTATAGGGAGGCTGGGGTCCTGCTAGCTGGCTGTTATAGGGAGGCTGGGGTCCTGCTAGCTGGCGGTTATAGGGAGGCTGGAGTCCTGCTAGCTAGGACCTAGCTGTTATAGGGAGGCTAGGGTCCTGCTAGCTGGCTGTTATAGGGAGGCTGGAGTCCTGCTAGCTGGCTGTTATAGGGAGGCTGTAGTCCTGCTAGCTGGCTGTTATAGGGAGGCTGGGGTCCTGCTAGCTGGCTGTTATAGGGAGGCTGTAGTCCTGCTAGCTGGCTGTTATAGGGAGGCTGGGGTCCTGCTAGCTGGCTGTTATAGGGAGGCTGGGGTCCTGCTAGCTGGCTGTTATAGGGAGGCTGGGGTCCTGCTAGCTGGCTGTTATAGGGAGGCTGTAGTCCTGCTAGCTGGCTGTTATAGGGAGGCTGGGGTCCTGCTAGCTAGGACCTGGCTGTTATAGGGAGGCTGGGGTCCTGCTAGCTGGCTGTTATAGGGAGGCTGGAGTCCTGCTAGCTGGCTGTTATAGGGAGGCTGGGGTCCTGCTAGCTGTCTGTTATAGGGAGGCTGGGGTCCTGCTAGCTGGCTGTTATAGGGAGGCTGCGGTCCTGCTAGCTGGCTGTTATAGGGAGGCTGGAGTCCTGCTAGCAGGACCTAGCTGTTATAGGGAGGCTGGGGTCCTGCTAGCAGGACCTAGCTGTTATAGGGAGGCTGGGGTCCTGCTAGCTGGCTGTTATAGGGAGGCTGGAGTCCTGCTAGCAGGACCTAGCTGTTATAGGGAGGCTGGGGTCCTGCTAGCTGGCTGTTATAGGGAGGCTGGAGTCCTGCTAGCTAGCTGTTATAGGGAGGCTGGAGTCCTGCTAGCTAGCTGTTATAGGGAGGCTGGGGTCCTGCTAGCTGGCTGTTATAGGGAGGCTGGAGTCCTGCTAGCTAGCTGTTATAGGGAGGCTGGAGTCCTGCTAGCTAGCTGTTATAGGGAGGCTGGGGTCCTGCTAGCTAGGACCTGGCTGTTATAGGGAGGCTGGGGTCCTGCTAGCTGGCTGTTATAGGGAGGCTGGGGTCCTGCTAGCTGGCGGTTATAGGGAGGCTGGAGTCCTGCTAGCTAGGACCTAGCTGTTATAGGGAGGCTAGGGTCCTGCTAGCTGGCTGTTATAGGGAGGCTGGAGTCCTGCTAGCTGGCTGTTATAGGGAGGCTGGAGTCCTGCTAGCAGGACCTAGCTGTTATAGGGAGGCTGGGGTCCTGCTAGCTGGCTGTTATAGGGAGGCTGGAGTCCTGCTAGCTAGCTGTTATAGGGAGGCTGGAGTCCTGCTAGCTAGCTGTTATAGGGAGGCTGGGGTCCTGCTAGCTGGCTGTTATAGGGAGGCTGGAGTCCTGCTAGCTAGCTGTTATAGGGAGGCTGGAGTCCTGCTAGCTAGCTGTTATAGGGAGGCTGGGGTCCTGCTAGCTAGGACCTGGCTGTTATAGGGAGGCTGGGGTCCTGCTAGCTGGCTGTTATAGGGAGGCTGGGGTCCTGCTAGCTGGCGGTTATAGGGAGGCTGGAGTCCTGCTAGCTAGGACCTAGCTGTTATAGGGAGGCTAGGGTCCTGCTAGCTGGCTGCTATAGGGAGGCTGGAGTCCTGCTAGCTAGGACCTGGCTGTTATAGGGAGGCTGGGGTCCTGCTAGCTGGCTGTTATAGGGAGGCTGGGGTCCTGCTAGCTAGGACCTGGCTGTTATAGGGAGGCTGGGGTCCTGCTAGCTGGCTGTTATAGGGAGGCTGGGGTCCTGCTAGCTAGGACCTGTCTGTTATAGGGAGGCTGGAGTCCTGCTAGCTAGCTGTTATAGGGAGGCTGGGGTCCTGCTAGCTAGGACCTGTCTGTTATAGGGAGGCTGGAGTCCTGCTAGCTAGCTGTTATAGGGAGGCTGGGGTCCTGCTAGCTGGCTGTTATAGGGAGGCTGTAGTCCTGCTAGCTGGCTGTTATAGGGAGGCTGGGGTCCTGCTAGCTAGGACCTGGCTGTTATAGGGAGGCTGGGGTCCTGCTAGCTGGCTGTTATAGGGAGGCTGGAGTCCTGCTAGCTGGCTGTTATAGGGAGGCTGGGGTCCTGCTAGCTGTCTGTTATAGGGAGGATGGGGTCCTGCTAGCTGGCTGTTATAGGGAGGCTGCGGTCCTGCTAGCTGGCTGTTATAGGGAGGCTGGAGTCCTGCTAGCAGGACCTAGCTGTTATAGGGAGGCTGGGGTCCTGCTAGCAGGACCTAGCTGTTATAGGGAGGCTGGGGTCCTGCTAGCTGGCTGTTATAGGGAGGCTGGAGTCCTGCTAGCAGGACCTAGCTGTTATAGGGAGGCTGGGGTCCTGCTAGCTGGCTGTTATAGGGAGGCTGGAGTCCTGCTAGCTAGCTGTTATAGGGAGGCTGGAGTCCTGCTAGCTAGCTGTTATAGGGAGGCTGGGGTCCTGCTAGCTGGCTGTTATAGGGAGGCTGGAGTCCTGCTAGCTAGCTGTTATAGGGAGGCTGGAGTCCTGCTAGCTAGCTGTTATAGGGAGGCTGGGGTCCTGCTAGCTAGGACCTGGCTGTTATAGGGAGGCTGGGGTCCTGCTAGCTGGCTGTTATAGGGAGGCTGGGGTCCTGCTAGCTGGCGGTTATAGGGAGGCTGGAGTCCTGCTAGCTAGGACCTAGCTGTTATAGGGAGGCTAGGGTCCTGCTAGCTGGCTGTTATAGGGAGGCTGGAGTCCTGCTAGCTGGCTGTTATAGGGAGGCTGGAGTCCTGCTAGCTAGGACCTGGCTGTTATAGGGAGGCTGGGGTCCTGCTAGCTGGCTGTTATAGGGAGGCTGGGGTCCTGCTAGCTAGGACCTGTCTGTTATAGGGAGGCTGGAGTCCTGCTAGCTAGCTGTTATAGGGAGGCTGGGGTCCTGCTAGTTAGCTGTTATAGGGAGGCTGTAGTCCTGCTAGCTGGCTGTTATAGGGAGGCTGTAGTCCTGCTAGCTGGCTGTTATAGGGAGGCTGGGGTCCTGCTAGCTGGCTGTTATAGGGAGGCTGTAGTCCTGCTAGCTGGCTGTTATAGGGAGGCTGGGGTCCTGCTAGCTGGCTGTTATAGGGAGGCTGGGGTCCTGCTAGCTGGCTGTTATAGGGAGGCTGGGGTCCTGCTAGCTAGGACCTGGCTGTTATAGGGAGGCCGGGGTCCTGCTAGCTGGCTGTTATAGGGAGGCTGGAGTCCTGCTAGCTAGCTGTTATAGGGAGGCTGTAGTCCTGCTAGCTGGCTGTTATAGGGAGGCTGTAGTCCTGCTAGCTGGCTGTTATAGGGAGGCTGTAGTCCTGCTAGCTGGCTGTTATAGGGAGGCTGGGGTCCTGCTAGCTGGCTGTTATAGGGAGGCTGTAGTCCTGCTAGCTGGCTGTTATAGGGAGGCTGGGGTCCTGCTAGCTGGCTGTTATAGGGAGGATGGGGTCCTGCTAGCTGGCTGTTATAGGGAGGCTGGAGTCCTGCTAGCTAGCTGTTATAGGGAGGCTGGAGTCCTGCTAGCTAGCTGTTATAGGGAGGCTGGGGTCCTGCTAGCTAGGACCTGGCTGTTATAGGGAGGCTGGGGTCCTGCTAGCTGGCTGTTATAGGGAGGCTGGGGTCCTGCTAGCTGGCTGTTATAGGGAGGCTGGAGTCCTGCTAGCTAGGACCTAGCTGTTATAGGGAGGCTGGGGTCCTGCTAGCTGGCTGTTATAGGGAGGCTGGAGTCCTGCTAGCTGGCTGTTATAGGGAGGCTGGAGTCCTGCTAGCTAGGACCTGGCTGTTATAGGGAGGCTGGGGTCCTGCTAGCTGGCTGTTATAGGGAGGCTGGGGTCCTGCTAGCTAGGACCTGTCTGTTATAGGGAGGCTGGAGTCCTGCTAGCTAGCTGTTATAGGGAGGCTGGGGTCCTGCTAGCTAGCTGTTATAGGGAGGCTGTAGTCCTGCTAGCTGGCTGTTATAGGGAGGCTGTAGTCCTGCTAGCTGGCTGTTATAGGGAGGCTGGGGTCCTGCTAGCTAGGACCTGTCTGTTATAGGGAGGCTGGAGTCCTGCTAGCTAGCTGTTATAGGGAGGCTGGGGTCCTGCTAGCTAGCTGTTATAGGGAGGCTGTAGTCCTGCTAGCTGGCTGTTATAGGGAGGCTGTAGTCCTGCTAGCTGGCTGTTATAGGGAGGCTGTAGTCCTGCTAGCTGGCTGTTATAGGGAGGCTGGGTCCTGCTAGCTGGCTGTTATAGGGAGGCTGTAGTCCTGCCAGCTGGCTGTTATAGGGAGGCTGGGGTCCTGCTAGCTGGCTGTTATAGGGAGGCTGGGGTCCTGCTAGCTGGCTGTTATAGGGAGGCTGGGGTCCTGCTAGCTGGCTGTTATAGGGAGGCTGGGGTCCTGCTAGCTGGCTGTTATAGGGAGGCTGTAGTCCTGCTAGCTGGCTGTTATAGGGAGGCTGGGGTCCTGCTAGCTAGGACCTGGCTGTTATAGGGAGGCTGGGGTCCTGCTAGCTGGCTGTTATAGGGAGGCTGGAGTCCTGCTAGCTGGCTGTTATAGGGAGGCTGGGGTCCTGCTAGCTGTCTGTTATAGGGAGGCTGGGGTCCTGCTAGCTGGCTGTTATAGGGAGGCTGTAGTCCTGCTAGCTGGCTGTTATAGGGAGGCTGGGGTCCTGCTAGCTGGCTGTTATAGGGAGGCTGGGGTCCTGCTAGCTGGCTGTTAATAGGGAGGCTGGGGTCCTGCTAGCTGGCTGTTAATAGGGAGGCTGGGGTCCTGCTAGCTAGGACCTAGCTGTTATAGGGAGGCTGGGGTCCTGCTAGCTGGCTGTTATAGGGAGGCTGTAGTCCTGCTAGCTGGCTTTTATAGGGAGGCTGGGGTCCTGCTAGCTGGCTGTTATAGGGAGGCTGGGGTCCTGCTAGCTAGGACCTGGCTGTTATAGGGAGGCTGGGGTCCTGCTAGCTGGCTGTTATAGGGAGGCTGGAGTCCTGCTAGCTGGCTATTATAGGGAGGCTGGAGTCCTGCTAGCTGGCTGTTATAGGGAGGCTGTAGTCCTGCTAGCTGGCTGTTATAGGGAGGCTGGGGTCCTGCTAGCTAGGACCTGGCTGTTATAGGGAGGCTGGGGTCCTGCTAGCTGGCTGTTATAGGGAGGCTGGGGTCCTGCTAGCTGGCTGTTATAGGGAGGCTGGGGTCCTGCTAGCTAGGACCTGGCTGTTATAGGGAGGCTGGGGTCCTGCTAGCTGGCTGTTATAGGGAGGCTGGAGTCCTGCTAGCTGGCTGTTATAGGGAGGCTGGGGTCCTGCTAGCTGTCTGTTATAGGGAGGCTGGGGTCCTGCTAGCTGGCTGTTATAGGGAGGCTGTAGTCCTGCTAGCTGGCTGTTATAGGGAGGCTGGGGTCCTGCTAGCTGGCTGTTATAGGGAGGCTGGGGTCCTGCTAGCTGGCTGTTATAGGGAGGCTGGGGTCCTGCTAGCTGGCTGTTAATAGGGAGGCTGGGGTCCTGCTAGCTAGGACCTAGCTGTTATAGGGAGGCTGGAGTCCTGCTAGCTAGGACCTGGCTGTTATAGGGAGGCTGTAGTCCTGCTAGCTGGCTGTTATAGGGAGGATGGGGTCCTGCTAGCTGGCTGTTATATGGAGGCTGGGGTCCTGCTAGCTAGGACCTAGCTGTTATAGGGAGGCTGGAGTCCTGCTAGCTAGGACCTGGCTGTTATAGGGAGGCTGGAGTCCTGCTAGCTGGCTGTTATAGGGAGGCTGGAGTCCTGCTAGCTGGCTGTTATAGGGAGGCTGGGGTCCTGCTAGCTGGCTGTTATAGGGAGACTGGGGTCCTGCTAGCTGGCTGTTATAGGGAGGCTGGAGTCCTGCTAGCTGGCTGTTATAGGGAGGCTGGGGTCCTGCTAGCTGGCTGTTATAGGGAGGCTGGAGTCCTGCTAGCTGGCTGTTATAGGGAGGCTGGTGTCCTGCTAGCTGGCTGTTATAGGGAGGCTGGGGTCCTGCTAGCTGGCTGTTATAGGGAGGCTGGGGTCCTGCTAGCTGGCTGTTATAGTGAGGCTGGGGTCCTGCTAGCTGGCTGTTAATAGGGAGGCTGGGGTCCTGCTAGCTAGGACCTAGCTGTTATAGGGAGGCTGGAGTCCTGCTAGCTAGGACCTGGCTGTTATAGGGAGGCTGGAGTCCTGCTAGCTGGCTGTTATAGGGAGGCTGGAGTCCTGCTAGCTGGCTGTTATAGGGAGGCTGGGGTCCTGCTACCTGGCTGTTATAGGAGTCCTGCTAGCTAGGACCTGTCTGTTATAGGGAGGCTGGAGTCCTGCTAGCTGGCTGTTATAGGGAGGCTGGGGTCCTGCTAGCTAGGACCTAGCTGTTATAGGGTGGCTGGAGTCCTGCTAGCTAGGACCTGGCTGTTATAGGGAGGCTGGGGTCCTGCTAGCTGGCTGTTATAGGGAGGCTGGAGTCCTGCTAGTTGGCTGTTATAGGGAGGCTGGGGTCCTGCTAGCTGGCTGTTATAGGGAGGCTGGAGTCCTGCTAGCTGGCTGTTATAGGGAGGCTGGGGTCCTGCTAGCTAGGACCTGTCTGTTATAGGGAGGCTGGGGTCCTGCTAGCTAGCTGTTATAGGGAGGCTGGGGTCCTGCTAGCTGGCTGTTATAGGGAGGCCGTAGTCCTGCTAGCTGGCTGTTATAGGGAGGCTGGGGTCCTGCTAGCTGGCTGTTAATAGGGAGGCTGGGGTCCTGCTAGCTAGGACCTGGCTGTTATAGGGAGGCTGGGGTCCTGCTAGCTAGGACCTGGCTGTTATAGGGAGGCTGGGGTCCTGCTAGCTGGGAGCTGGCTATAACACTACCACTACTCGAGTCTAACCCTAACTATAACACTCCCAATACCCCAGTCTAACCCTAACTATAACACTACCAGTACCCCAGTCTAACCCTAACTATAATACTACCACTACCCGAGTCTAACCCTAACTATAACACTACCACTACCCCAGTCTAACCCTAACTATAACACTACCACTACCCCATCCTAACCCTAACTATAACACTACCACTACCCCAGTCAAACCCTAACTATAACACTACCACTACCCCAGTCTAACCCTAACTATAACACTACCACTACCCCAGTCTAACACTAACTATAACACTACCACTACCCCAGTCTAACCCTAACTATAACACTACCACTATCCCAATCTAACCCTAACTATAACAGTACCACTACCCCAGTCTAACCCTAACTATAATACTACCACTACCCCAGTCTAACCCTAACTACAACACTACCACTACCCCAGTCTAACCCTAACTATAACACTACCACTACCCAGTCTAACCCTAACTATAACACTACCACTACCCCAAACTAACCCTAACTATAACACTACCACTACCTCAGTCTAACCCTAACTATACCACTAACACTACCCCAGTCTAACCCTAACTATAACACTACCACTACCCCAGTCTAACCCTAACTGTAACACTACCACTACCCCAGTCTAACCCTAACTATAACACTACCACTACCCCAGTCTAACCCTAACTATAACACTACCACTACCCCAGTCTAACCCTAACTATAATACTACCACTACCCCAGTCTAACCCTAACTATAACACTACCACTACCCCAGTCTAACCCTAACTATAACACCAACACTACCCCAGTCTAACCCTAACTATAACACTACCACTACCCCAGTCTAACCCTAACTATAACACTACCACTACCCCAGTCTAACCCTAACTATAACACTTACCACTACCCCAGTCTAACCCTAACTATAACACTACCACTACCCCAGTCTAACCCTAACTATAACACTACCACTACCCCAGTCTAACCCTAACTATAACACTACCACTACCCCAGTCTAACCCTAACTATAACACCAACACTACCCCAGTCTAACCCTAACTATAACACTACCACTACCCCAGTCTAACCCTAACTATAACACTACCACTACCCCAGTCTAACCCTAACTATAACACTACCACTACCCCAGTCTAACCCTAACTATAACCCTACCACTACCCCAGTTTTCCCTCCCTTCTCAGACACTAACTCATATCCTCTTCTCTGCTACCTTTTCACATGTGGTTTTGTGGAAACAGTTACCCAGGGTGCACAGGCAGATTAGTGAGGTGTGTGTGTGTGGTGAGGTTGTGGGCGGTAGGGTTGAGGTTAAGGTTAGCTGCTGAGGACCGTCAGAGGCCCGGGCCTTCCGTCCTCAGCTCAGCCATTTCAGGAAATATAGAAGATATTTCTCTCTGTCTCTCCGGGCCATCCTTCCATCACACAGGAAGATTACATTTGGAGCCGGATCAGGTTTTACAAAACAAGGTGTTCTGTCCATTGGTTGTTCCGAGATGTTCCCAGGTCCAGAGCTTGGGAATGTTTTCATCAGGGATCCACGCGGTGTTTCTAATTTCCTCTCCTCTCTCTCTCTCCTTTATCTCTGGGCTGTTTCCTGTGGAGCCCTATGGCTCGCTATACTCTGTGGTGAGTCACTGTTGTTTGGTGGAACAGAGAGATCGAGCTAGGGAGAGAGAAGGAGGGAGAGAGAGAGAGACAGAGGGAGAGAGAGAGAGAGAGGGAGGGAGGGAGGGAGAGAGAGAGAGAGAGAGAGGGAGAGAGAGACAGAGGGAGATAGAGAGAGAGGGAGAGAGAGAAAAGGAGGGAGAGAGCGAGACAGAGAGAGAGGGAGGGAGAGAGAGAGAGGGAGAGAGAGAGAGAGAGAGAGGGGGCTAGCTCCTGGGAGGGATGGACTTTGGCCTAGTGTATGTGCACACACACACACGTCTACAATCACTCACACACACACATGCACACACACACGTGCACACGCACACGGGCACATCCCTGTAGTGATGGGGTTGTGTTTTGGTATAACCTGCCTGTCCTCTCTACAGACGGTCATCTGCTAGTTTCACCTGAATGTTTCAAAGAGCTTCCCTCCTGTGGTAATATTATATCTACATGGGCTTTTAGATTAAACCCTCCAGCCTTCAGATTAAACCATTAGATTAAACCCTCCATCCTTCAGATTAAACCCTCCATCCTTCAGTTTAAACCCTCCATCCTTTAGATTAAACCCTCCAACCTTCAGATTAAACCCCCCATCCTTCAGATTAAACCATTAGATTAAACCCTCCATCATTCAGTTTAAACCCTCCAGCCTTCAGATTAAACCATTAGATTAAACCCTCCATCCTTCAGTTTAAACCCTCCAGCCTTCAGATTAAACCATCCAGCCTTTAGTTTAAACCCTCCAGCCTTCAGATTAAACCATCCAGCCTTTAGTTTAAACCCCCCATCCTTCAGATTAAACCTTCAGATTAAACCATCCAACCTTCAGATTAAACCATTAGATTAAACCCTCCATCCTTCAGTTTAAACCCTCCAGCCTTCAGATTAAACCATCCAGCCTTTAGTTTAAACCCTCCAGCCTTCAGATTAAACCATCCAGCCTTTAGTTTAAACCCTCCAGCCTTCAGATTAAACCTTCAGATTAAACCCTCCATCCTTTAGATTAAACCCTCCAGCCTTCAGATTAAACCTTCAGATTAAACCCCCCATCCTTCAGATTAAACCTTCAGATTAAACCATCCAACCTTCAGATTAAACCATTAGATTAAACCCTCCATCCTTCAGTTTAGACCCTCCAGCCTTCAGATTAAACCATCCAGCCTTTAGATTAAACCATCCATCCTTCAGATTAAACCATCCATCCTTTAGTTTAAACCATCCAGCCTTCAGTTTAAACCTTTAGTTTAAACCATCCAGCCTTCAGATTAAACCATCCAGCCTTTAGTTTAAACCATCCAGCCTTCAGATTAAACCATCCAGCCTTCAGTTTAAACATTCAGTTTAAACCATCCATCCTTCAGTTTAAACCTTTAGATTAAACCATCCAGCCTTCAGTTTAAACCTTTAGATTAAACCATCCAGCCTTCAGATTAAACCATCCAGCCTTCAGTTTAAACATTCAGTTTAAACCATCCAGCCTTCAGTTTAAACCTTTAGATTAAACCATCCAGCCTTCAGATTAAACCATCCAGCCTTTAGATTAAACCATCCATCCTTCAGATTAAACCATCCATCCTTTAGTTTAAACCATCCAGCCTTCAGTTTAAACCTTTAGATTAAACCATCCAGCCTTCAGATTAAACCATCCAGCCTTCAGTTTAAACCTTTAGTTTAAACCATCCAGCCTTCAGATTAAACCATCCAGCCTTTAGATTAAACCATCCAGCCTTTAGATTAAACGATACAGCCTTCAGATTAAACCATCCAGCCTTCAGATTAAACCTTCAGATTAAACCATCCATCCTTTAGATTAAACCATCCAGCCTTCAGATTAAACCATCCAGCCTTCAGATTAAACCATCCAGCCTTTGGATTAAACCATTAGATTAAACCATCCAGCCTTCAGATTAAACCATCCAGCCTTTAGATTAAACCCTCCAGCCTTCAGATTAAACCATCCAGCCTTCATATTAAACCATCCAGCCTTCAGATTAAACCATCCAGCCTTCAGATTAAACCATCCAGCCTTTAGATTAAACCATCCAGCCTTCAGATTAAACCATCCAGCCTTCAGATTAAACCATCCAGCCTTTAGATTAAACCATCCAGCCTTTAGATTAAACCATCCAGCCTTTAGATTAAACCATCCAGCCTTCAGATTAAACCATCCAGCCTTTAGATTAAACCATCCAGCCTTCAGATTAAACCATCCAGTCTTCAGATTAAACCATCCAGCCTTTAGATTAAACCATCCAGCCTTCAGATTAAACCATCCAGCCTTTAGATTAAACCATCCAGCCTTCAGATTAAACCATCCAGCCTTTAGATTAAACCATCCAGCCTTTAGATTAAACCATCCAGCCTTTAGATTAAACCATCCAGCCTTCAGATTAAACCATCCAGCCTTCAGATTAAACCATCCAGCCTTTAGATTAAACCATCCAGCCTTCAGATTAAACCATCCAGCCTTCAGATTAAACCATCCAGTCTTCAGATTAAACCATCCAGCCTTTAGATTAAACCCTCCAGCCTTCAGATTAAACCTTCCAGCCTTCAGATTAAACCATCCAGCCTTCAGATTAAACCATCCAGCCTTTAGATTAAACCATCCAGCCTTCAGATTAAACCATCCAGTCTTCAGATTAAACCATCCAGCCTTTAGATTAAACCATCCAGCCTTCAGATTAAACCATCCAGCCTACAGATTAAACCATCCAGCCTTTAGATTAAACCATCCAGCCTTCAGATTAAACCATCCAGTCTTCAGATTAAACCATCCAGTCTTCAGATTAAACCATCCAGCCTTTAGATTAAACCCTCCAGCCTTCAGATTAAACCCTCCAGCCTTCAGATTAAACCCTCCAGCCTTTGGATTAAACCCTCCAGCCTTCAGATTAAACCTTACACTTAATACAATACAGACTTTAAACTGTACACTGGTTTTTATTCTGCTTCCTATTCAGCTGTAGAAAAACCGGCCTTGTTGGACACAGATCCTCGTGTACTGGCTCGGTCATAACATTAAACAGGACAGGACAGATAAACCATCCTCGTGTACTGGCTCGGTCATAATTGGCCGAGCCAGTACGGCTCGGCCTGTCTGATTGGCTGGCCAGGAGAACTGAGAACTGACATGATCTCCATATTTAGAAATCTGTGTTGTCAGGCCAACCCAGGGAAACAGAGAAAGACAGCCAGTCATTTCACCCCCAGGACAATCACACTAGCATCTAAAGCCTGGTCTGTAGCTGGCTGGCTGGTGGGCCACTGTGGAGGAGTGGAGGTAACTAGATCAACACACTAGGAACTAAAGCCTGGTCTGTAGCTGGCTGGCTGGTGGGGCACTGTGGAGGTAACTAGATCAACACACTAGGAACTAAAGCCTGGTCTGTAGCTGGCTGGCTGGTGGGCCACTGTGGAGGAGTGGAGGTAACTAGATCAACACACTAGGAACTAAAGCCTGGTCTGTAGCTGGCTGGCTGGTCGGCCACTGTGGAGGAGTGGGGGTAACTAGATCAACACACTAGGATCTAAAGCCTGGTCTGTAGCTGGCTGGCTGGTGGGCCACTGTGGAGGAGTGGAGGTAACTAGATCAACACACTAGGATCTAAAGCCTGGTCTGTAGCTGGCTGGCTGGTGGGCCACTGTGGAGGAGTGGAGGTAACTAGATCAACACACTAGGATCTAAAGCCTGGTCTGTAGCTGGCTGGCTGGTCGGCCACTGTGGAGGTCACTAGATCAACACACTAGGAACTAAAGCTGTGTCTGTAGCTGGCTGGCTGGTCGGCCACTGTGGAGGTCACTAGATCAACACACTAGGAACTAAAGCTGTGTCTGTAGCTGGCTGGCTGGTCGGCCACTGTGGAGGAGTGGGGGTAACTAGATCAACACACTAGGAACTAAAGCTGGGTCTGTAGCTGGCTAGTTGGTGGGCCACTGTGGAGGAGTGGGGGTAACTAGATTAACACACTAGGAACTAAAGTTGGGTCTGTAGCTGGCTGGTTGGTGGGCCACTGGAGGTAACTAGATCAACACACTAGGAACTAAAGCTAGGTCTGTAGCTGGCTGGCTGGTGGGCCACTGTGGAGGAGTGGAGGTTATTAGATCAACACACAGCAGTGCGCTGGGGAACACAGGAGAGAAGAGAGGCAGTTTCAGTCTCACATCTCTGTTTAAGGGGGGTGTGTTAATTCAGGTGTCTTGGCTGGAAGCCAGGCCGGCTGCAAAATGGCCTTTTATTCTGCACATGGTCATTGACTGTACAATCACAGGGGAGAATATGAGCTGTGTGTGTGTGTATGGTGTGTGTGTGTCTGTTTCCGTGTGTGTGTGTGTGTCTCTTTCCGTGTGTGTGTGTGTGTATGATGTGTGTGTCTGTTTCCGTGTGTGTGTGTGTATGATGTGTGTGTCTGTTTCCGTGCGTGTGTGTGTGTGTGTGTGTGTCTAAACCAGCATAAGGAATGTATTGGTGTGTTTTTCCAGAGACTTCCTGGTTGAAATGAAGAAATGTTTTAGTTTCCTGTTCTAGTTCAGAATGTTTTCAATAGAGTCTGTTGAGGTGGTGATGATGCTACCTGCTTTATACACACACACACACACACACACACACACACACACACACACACACACACACACACACACACACACACACACACACACACACACACACACACACACACAAACTACAAGATCCTGGTGTTAATCAGTCCTTCCTATAGACCTGGTGTTAGTCGGTCCTTCCTATAGACCTGGTGTTAGTCAGTCCTTCCTATAGACCTGGTGTTAGTCGGTCCTTCCTATAGACCTGGTGTTAGTCGGTCCTTCCTATAGACCTGGTGTTAGTCAGTCCTCCCTATAGACCTGGTGTTAGTCAGTCCTCCCTATAGACCTGGTGTTAGTCAGTCCTCCCTATAGACCTGGTGTTAGTCAGTCCTCCCTATAGACCTGGTGTTAGTCAGTCCTTCCTATAGACCTGGTGTTAGTCAGTCCTCCCTATAGACCTGGTGTTAGTCAGTCCTCCCTATAGACCTGGTGTTAGTCAGTCCTTCCTATAGACCTGGTGTTAGTCAGTCCTTCCTATAGACCTGGTGTTAGTCAGTCCTTGAACAAGTCGTTTAATTAAGAAATTAGGCCCTGGGGGGGTATAAGGCAAATATTCCACAGCTAAGGGCTGTGTCCAGGCACTCCGTGTTGCGTTGTGCCTAAGAACCATACCACACCCCTCTCTGGCCTTATTCCTTAATGAAATGACTTGTTGAACTTCCCCATGTCCTCCTGAGAGAGTTACAGAGAGGATGTGGTAGAGATACATGTTACATCCTTCAGATTAAACTACTGACCTCCTGAGAGAGTTACAGAGAGGATGTGGTAGAGATACAACACCTGAGAATTAGACCACTTTGCCTTTCAGATACTAGTTGTGTCGCAGCCCTTATAGTTGTGCCTCCTGTGTCCACGGTGGAAACATCTGCCTCTTCCACAACTTTTAACCCCATAATGGGGAACATTTTCACTCTCCTATTATGGTACAAACAAAACAATGATGATGTTGTTGTTGTTGTTGTTGCTGGTGTTGTTGTTGTTGTTGTTGCTGCTGCTGCTGTTGTTGTTGTTGCTGGTGTTGTTGTTGTTGTTGCTGGTGTTGTTGGTGTTGTTGTTGTTGTTGTTGTTGTTGTAATCACTGAATGTTTTTGGTAATTTTGGTGTAATATAACTCTGTGCTTTTCCACCAGCCAGGCATCTGATGGTACGGTCCAAACTCCCTTCACCTGCCTGACCTTTACCCCCCCAACCCACACCTGTCACTTCTCAGTAGGGGAGATTGTACATATACCCTACCCCTTCCAAAGCTCTGTTTATTGGCCTGTCGCTGTGCTGTTAAACACAATTATATCCAATACCCAATGACCTTGTACCATATTTTACCCCTGTAGCTAGCTCTCTCCATAGGAACACACAGTGTCCAGATTAACCCTGTAGCTAGCTCTCTCCATAGGAACACACAGTGTCCAGATTGACTCAGATTACCCCTGTAGCTAGCTCTCTCCATAGGAACACACAGTGTCCAGATTAACCCTGTAGCTAGCTCTCTCCATAGGAACACACAGTGTCCAGATTGACTCAGATTAACCCTGTAGCTAGCTCTCTCCATAGGAACACAGTGTCCAGATTAACCCTGTAGCTAGCTCTCTCCATAGGAACACAGTGTCCAGATTAACCCCTGTAGCTAGCTCTCTGCATAGGACCACACAGTGACCATATTAACCCTGTAGCTAGCTCTCTCCATAGGAACACAGTGTCCAGATTAACCCTGTAGCTAGCTCTCTCCATAGGAACACAGTGTCCAGATTAACCCCTGTAGCTAGCTCTCTCCATAGGAACACAGTGTCCAGATTAACCCATGTAGCTAGCTCTCTCCATAGGAACACACAGTGTCTAGATTACCCCTGTAGCTAGCTCTCTCCATAGGGACACAGTGTCCAGATTAACCCCTGTAGCTAGCTCTCTCCATAGGAACACAGTGTCCAGATTAACCCCTGTAGCTAGCTCTCTCCATAGGGACACACAGTGTCTAGATTACCCCTGTAGCTAGCTCTCTCCATAGGAACACACAGTGTCTAGATTACCCCTGTAGCTAGCTCTCTCCATAGGAACACAGTGTCCAGATTAACCCCTGTAGCTAGCTCTCTCCATAGGAACACATTGTCCAGATTAACCCTGTAGCTAGCTCTCTCCATAGAACACAGTGTCCAGATTAACCCTGTAGCTAGCTCTCTCCATAGGAACACACAGTGTCCAGATTACCCCTGTAGCTAGCTCTCTCCATAGGAACACACAGTGTCCAGATTACCCCTGTATCTAGCTCTCTCCATAGGAACACAGTGTCCAGATTACCCCTGTAGCTAGCTCTCTCCATAGGAACACACAGTGTCCAGATTAACCCTGTAGCTAGCTCTCTCCATAGGAACACACAGTGTCCAGATTGACTCAGATTACCCCTGTAGCTAGCTCTCTCCATAGGAACACACAGTGTCCAGATTAACCCTGTAGCTAGCTCTCTCCATAGGAACACACAGTGTCCAGATTGACTCAGATTACCCCTGTAGCTAGCTCTCTCCATAGGAAGACACAGTGTCCAGATTACCCCTGTAGCTAGCTCTCTCCATAGGGACACACAGTGTCCAGATTACCCCTGTAGCTAGCTCTCTCCATAGGAACACACAGTGTCCAGATTAACCCTGTAGCTAGCTCTCTCCATAGGAAGACACAGTGTCCAGATTACCTCTGTAGCTAGCTCTCTCCATAGGAACACACAGTGTCCAGATTACCCCTGTAGCTAGCTCTCTCCATAGGAACACACAGTGTCCAGATTGACTCAGATTAACCCTGTAGCTAGCTCTCTCCATAGGAAGACACAGTGTCCAGATTAACCCTGTAGCTAGCTCTCTCCATAGGAAGACACAGTGTCCAGATTACCCCTGTAGCTAGCTCTCTCCATAGGAACACAGTGTCCAGATTGACTCAGATTACCCCTGTAGCTAGCACTCTCCATAGGAACACACAATGTCCAGATTAACCCTGTAGCTAGCTCTCTCCATAGGAACACACAGTGTCCAGATTACCCCTGTAGCTAGCTCTCTCCATAGGGACACACAGTGTCCAGATTGACTCAGATTACCCCTGTAGCTATCTCTCTCCATAGGAACACACAGTGTCCAGATTAACCCTGTAGCTAGCTCTCTCCATAGGAACACACAGTGTCCAGATTACCCCTGTAGCTAGCTCTCTCCATAGGGACACACAGTGTCCAGATTGACTCAGATTAACCCTGTAGCTAGCTCTCTCCATAGGAACACACAGTGTCCAGATTAGCTCAGATTACCCCTGTAGCTAGCTCTCTCCATAGGAACACACAGTGTCCAGATTGGCTCAGATTACCCCTGTAGCTAGCTCTCTCCATAGGAACACAGAGTGTCCAGATTGACTCAGATTACCCCTGTAGTATTACGAACCACCTCATGTCAAGGTGTTATTTCACTGTGTGGCCCTGAGCATCAACCCTACTGTGAACCACAGACTCTGTTCTCCTCTTCTCTCTCCCCTCTGACTGTTAACCACAGACTCTGTTCTCCTCTTCTCTCTCCCCTCTGACCGTGAACCACAGACTCTGTTCTCCTCTTCTCTCTCCCCTCTGACCGTGAACCACAGACTCTATTCTCCTCTTCTCTCTCCCCTCTGACCGTGAACCACAGACTCTGTTCTCCTCTTCTCTCTCCCCTCTGACCGTGAACCACAGACTCTGTTCTCCTCTTCTCTCTCCCCTCTGACCGTGAACCACAGACTCTGTTCTCCTCTTCTCTCTCTCCCCTCTGACCGTGAATCACAGACTCTGTTCTCCTCTTCTCTCTCCCCTCTGACCGTGAACCACAGACTCTGTTCTCCTCTTCTCTCTCCCCTCTGACCGTGAACCACAGACTCTATTCTCCTCTTCTCTCTCCCCTCTGACCGTGAACCACAGACTCTGTTCTCCTCTTCTCTCTCCCCTCTGACCGTGAACCACAGACTCTGTTCTCCTCTTCTCTCTCCCCTCTGACCGTGAACCACAGACTCTGTTCTCCTCTTCTCTCTCTCCCCTCTGACCGTGAATCACAGACTCTGTTCTCCTCTTCTCTCTCTCCCCTCTGACCGTGAACCACAGACTCTGTTCTCCTCTTCTCTCTCCCCTCTGACCGTGAACCACAGACTCTGTTCTCCTCTTCTCTCTCCCCTCTGACCGTGAACCACAGACTCTGTTCTCCTCTTCTCTCTCCCCTCTGACCGTGAACCACAGACTCTGTTCTCCTCTTCTCTCTCCCCTCTGACCGTGAATCACAGACTCTGTTCTCCTCTTCTCTCTCTCCCCTCTGACCGTGAATCACAGACTCTGTTCTCCTCTTCTCTCTCTCCCCTCTGGCCATGAAACACAGTAACACACATTTTCCATTGTGAATCAATGCGTGGTCATGGTACAACGACTGGACACAAACACCATGGCTTTGACAGGGGAGGAGAGGAGAGAGAGAGGGGGAGAGTTAGAGAGAAATATAGAGTTAGAGAGATGGGGAGAGAAGGAGAGAGAGAGGGAGATGAGAGGGGGAGCAAGAGAGAGAGAGAGAGAAGGAGCAAGAGAGAGAGAGAGAGAAGGAGCAAGCGAGAGCTGGTGTAACATAGATGCTGTCATTGGTTTTGGCAGTGGTCTCAGCAGTTGATATTCTGACATCAGGCTGTTTACACTTTCTTCTCTTCCCTCTGGTTGAATCTGTTCGTACTCTGTCTCTCTTTCTCTCTCTCTCTCTCTCTGACTCTCTCTCTTTCTGACTCTCACTCTCTCTCTCTCTCTCTGACTCTCTCTCTTTCTGACTCTCACTCTCTCTCTCTCTCTGACTCTCTCTCTCTCTCTCTCTCTCTCTCTCTCTGACTCTCTCTGACTCTCTCTCTCTCTCTGACTCTCACTCTGACTCTCTCTCTATCTCTCTCTCTGACTCTCTCTCTCTCTCTCTGACTCTATCTGACTATTCCACCCCCCCCTTCATTAACAGCACAACCTCAGGGAGACCTGGTCTCCAGGGTGACTTAGGGGCTGTTAGTCCTAGTCCTACATGCTAGTCATACCTGTTAGTTCTAGTCCTACCTGTTGGTTCTACCTGTTAGTCCTACCTGTTAGTCCTACATGTTAGTCATACATGTTAGTCCTACCTGTTAGTTATAGTCCTACCTGTTGGTTCTACCTGTTAGTCCTACCTGTTAGTCATACATGTTAGTCCTACCTGTTAGTTATAGTCCTACCTGTTGGTTCTACCTGTTAGTCCTACCTGTTAGTTATAGTCCTACATGTTAGTTATAGTCCTACCTGTTAGTTCTAGTCATACCTGTTAGTTATACCTGTTAGTCCTACCTGTTAGTTATAGTCATACCTGTTAGTTCTAGTCCTACCTGTTAGTCATACCTGTTAGTTCTAGTCCTACCTGTTAGTTCTAGTCCTACCTGTTAGTTATAGTCCTACCTGTTAGTCATACCTGTTAGTTCTAGTCCTACCTGTTAGTTCTAGTCCTACCTGTTAGTCATACCTGTTAGTTATAGTCATACCTGTTAGTTATAGTCCTACCTGTTAGTCCTTGTCCTACCTGTTAGTCCTTGTCCTACCTGTTAGTCCTACCTGTTAGTCCTACCTGTTAGTCCTTGTCCTACCTGTTAGTCCTTGTCCTACCTGTTAGTCCTTGTCCTACCTGTTAGTCCTACCTGTTAGTTATAGTCATATATGTTAGTCCTACCTGTTAGTCCTTGTCCTACCTGTTAGTCATTGTCCTACCTGTTAGTCATTGTCCTACCTGTTAGTCCTACCTGTTAGTCCTTGTCCTACCTGTTAGTCCTTGTCCTACCTGTTAGTCCTTGTCCTACCTGTTCCTCCCCACACTCTGAATATGGGAGATATTGCCCTCCATGGTAACTGTGACAGAAGCCCTCCATGGTGACTGTGACTGAAGCCCTCCATGGTGACTGTGACTGAAGCCCTCCACGGTGACTGTGACTGAAGCCCTCCATGGTGACTGTGACTGAAGCCCTCCATGGTGACTGTGACTGAAGCCCTCCACGGTGACTGTGACTGAAGCCCTCCACGGTGACTGTGACTGAAGCCCTCCACGGTGACTGTGACTGAAGCCCTCCACGGTGACTGTGACTGAAGCCCTCCACAGTGACTGTGACTGAAGCCCTCCACGGTGACTGTGACTGAAGCCCTCCACGGTGACTGTGACTGAAGCCCTCCATGGTGACTGTGACTGAAGCCCTCCACGGTGACTGTGACTGAAGCCCTCCATGGTGACTGTGACTGAAGCCCTCCACAGTGACTGTGACTGAAGCCCTCCACGGTGACTGTGACTGAAGCCCTCCACGGTGACTGTGACTGAAGCCCTCCACGGTGACTGTGACTGAAGCCCTCCATGGTGACTGTGACTGAAGCCCTCCACGGTGACTGTGACTGAAGCCCTCCATGGTGACTGTGACTGAAGCCCTCCACAGTGACTGTGACTGAAGCCCTCCATGGTGACTGTGATTGAAGCACTCCACAGTGACTGTGACTGAAGCCCTCCATGGTGACTGTGACTGAAGCACTCCATGGTGACTGTGACTGAAGCACTCCATGGTGACTGTGACTGAAGCCATCCACGGTGACTGTGACTGAAGCCCTCCATGGTGACTGTGACTGAAGCCCTCCACGGTGACTGTGACTGAAGCCCTCCATGGTGACTGTGACTGAAGCCCTCCATGGTGACTGTGACTGAAGCCATCCACGGTGACTGTGACTGAAGCCCTCCACGGTGACTGTGACTGAAGCCCTCCACAGTGACTGTGACTGAAGCCATCCACGGTGGCTGTGACTGAAGCCATCCACGGTGACTGTGACTGAAGCCATCCACGGTGACTGTGACTGAAGCCATCCACGGTGACTGTGACTGAAGCCCTCCACGGTGACTGTGACTGAAGCCATCCATGGTGACTGTGACTGAAGCCCTCCACGGTGACTGTGACTGAAGCCCTCCACGGTGACTGTGACTGAAGCCCTCCACGGTGACTGTGACTGAAGCCCTCCACGGTGACTGTGACTGAAGCCCTCCACGGTGACTGTGACTGAAGCCCTCCACAGTGACTGTGACTGAAGCCCTCCACGGTGACTGTGACTGAAGCCCTCCATGGTGACTGTGACTGAAGCCCTCCACGGTGACTGTGACTGAAGCCCTCCACGGTGACTGTGACTGAAGCCCTCCACGGTGACTGTGACTGAAGCCCTCCACGGTGACTGTGACTGAAGCCCTCCACGGTGACTGTGACTGAAGCCCTCCACGGTGACTGTGACTGAATCCCTCCACGGTGACTGTGACTGAAGCCCTCCACGGTGACTGTGACGGAACCCTCCATGGTGACTGTGACATAAGTCATCCATGGTGACTGTGACTGAAGCCCTCCATGATAACTGTGACTGAAGCCATCCATGGTGACTGTGACTGAAGCCCTCCACGGTGACTGTGACTGAAGCCCTCCACGGTGACTGTGACTGAAGCCCTCCACGGTGACTGTGACTGAAGCCCTCCACGGTGACTGTGACTGAAGCCCTCCACGGTGACTGTGACTGAAGCCCTCCACGGTGACTGTGACTGAATCCCTCCACGGTGACTGTGACTGAAGCCCTCCACGGTGACTGTGACGGAACCCTCCATGGTGACTGTGACTGAAGCCCTCCATGGTGACTGTGACTGAACCCTTCATGGTGACTGTGACTGAAGCCCTCCATGGTGACTGTGACTGAACCCTCCACGGTGACTGTGACTGAAGCCATCCATGGTGACTGTGACTGAACCCTCCACGGTTACTGTGACTGAACCCTTCATGGTGACTATGACAACAGCACTCCATGGTGACTGTGACTGACTGAAGCCCTCCACGGTGACTGTGACTGAAGCCCTCCATGGTGACTGTGACTGAAGCCCTCCATGGTGACTGTGACTGAAGCCTTCCATGATAAATGTGACTGAAGCCCTCCATGGTGCCTGAAGCCCTCCATGGTGACTGTGACTGAAGCCCTCCATGGTGACTGTGCCTGAAGCCCTCCATGGTGACTGTGGCTGAATCCATCCATGGTAACTGTGCCTGAAGCCCTCCATGGTGACTGTGACTGAAGCCCTCCACGGTGACTGTGACTGAAGCCCTCCACGGTGACTGTGACTGAAGCCCTCCATGGTGACTGTGACTGAACCCTCCATGGTGACTGTGACTGAATCCATCCATGGTAACTGTGCCTGAAGCCCTCCATGGTGACTGTGCCTGAAGCCCTCCATGGTGACTGTGGCTGAATCCATCCATGGTAACTGTGCCTGAAGCCCTCCATGGTAACTGTGCCTGAAGCCATCCATGGTGACTGTGACTGAAGCCCTCCATGGTGACTGTGACTGAACCCTCCATGGTGACTGTGACTGAAGCCCTCCATGGGGACTGTGACTGAAGCCATCCATGGTGACTGTGACTGAAGCCATCCACGGTGACTGTGACTGAAGCCCTCCACGGTGACTGTGACTGAAGCCCTCCACGGTGACTGTGACTGAACCCTCCATGGTGACTGTGACTGAACCCTCCATGGTGACTGTGACTGAATCCATCCATGGTAACTGTGCCTGAAGCCCTCCATGGTGACTGTGCCTGAAGCCCTCCATGGTGACTGTGGCTGAATCCATCCATGGTAACTGTGCCTGAAGCCCTCCATGGTAACTGTGCCTGAAGCCCTCCATGGTGACTGTGACTGAAGCCCTCCACGGTGACTGTGACTGAAGCCCTCCACGGTGACTGTGACTGAACCCTCCACGGTGACTGTGACTGAAGCCCTCCATGGGGACTGTGACTGAAGCCATCCATGGGGACTGTGACTGAAGCCATCCATGGTGACTGTGACTGAAGCCATCCACGGTGACTGTGACAGAAGCCCTCCGCGGTGACTGTGACAGAAGCCCTCCGCGGTGACTGTGACTGAAGCCCTCCATGGTGACTGTGACTGAACCCTCCATGGTGACTGTGACTGAAACCCTCCATGGTGACTCTGACTGAAACATTCCATGGTGACTGAAGCCCTCCACGGTGACTGTGACTGAAGCCCTCCGCGGTGACTGTGACTGAAGCCCTCCATGGTGACTGTGACTGAACCCTCCAAGGTGACTGTGACTGAAACCCTCCATGGTGACTCTGACTGAAACATTCCATGGTGACTGAAGCCCTCCACGGTGACTGTGACTGAAGCCTTCCATGGTGACTGTGGGAACTGGGATTACACCCTGTCTGTGTTTCCCCCCCCCTGCCTCAGATTAGTGACCTAAACTACCTCACGCCACACAGGACAAGCACATATTTCCTTATTCATGATTGATCTGCGCCATAGATGGCCTCATGGGCAGTTACCACCGTGAGTCACCCAGTGTTTGTTTCTCAGGATCCTGTGGCTTTGAACTGTGTCCAACAAGAGAAAAACTTGACACAATGCGGAGAGATTAGTTTTGTATGGGTCAGATTTAGGAGCGAAGGGACATGTTCTTTTCCATTACACCAGTGTTGTCCTTCTGAGGAGTTTCAACCAGCCTTGTCGTGTAAACACTGAGACAGCACAGAGTTCATGGTCTGTTGAAGACTAAGTTACCCTGGTACAGAAACCCCCCTCCCTGCTCCTCCCTGCTCCTCACTGCTCCTCACTCCTCCTCACTGCTCCTCCCTGCTCCTCCCTGCCCCTCCCTGCTCCTCCCTGCCCCACCCTGCTCATCCCTGCTCCTCCCTGCTCCTCACTGCCCCTCCCTGCTCCTCACTCCCCCTCCCTGCTCCTCCCTGCTCCTCACTGCCCCTCCCTGCTCCTCACTCCCCCTCCCTGCTCCTCCCTGCTCCTCCCTGCTCCTCACTGCCCCTCCCTGCTCCTCCCTGCTCCTCACTCCCCCTCCCTGCTCCTCCCTGCTCCTCCCTGCTCCTCCCTGCCCCTCCCTGCTCCTCACTTCTCCTACCTGCTCCTCCCTGCTCCTCCCTGCCCCTCCCTGCTCCTCCCTGCCCCTCCCTGCTCCTCACTTCTCCTCCCTGCTCCTCACTGCTCCTCCCTGCTCCTCCCTGCCCCTCCCTGTTCCTCCCTGCCCCTCCCTGCTCCTCCCTGCTCCTCCCTGCCCCTCCCTGCTCCTCACTTCTCCTCCCTGCCCCTCCCTGCTCCTCACTTCTCCTCCCTGCTCCTCACTGCTCCTCCCTGCCCCTCCCTGTTCCTCCCTGCCCCTCCCTGTTCCTCCCTGCTCCTCCCTGCTCCTCCCTGCCCCTCCCTGCTCCTCACTTCTCCTCCCTGCCCCTCCCTGCTCCTCACTTCTCCTCCCTGCTCCTCACTGCTCCCTCCTGCTCCTCCCTGCCCCTCCCTGCCCCTCACTTCTCCTCCCTGCTCCTCCCTGCTCCTCCCTGCCCCTCCCTGCTCCTCCCTGCCCCTCCCTGCTCCTCACTTCTCCTCCCTGCCCCTCCCTGCTCCTCCCTGCCCCTCCCTGCTCCTCCCTGCCCCTCCCTGCTCCTCCCTGCCCCACCCTGCTCATCCCTGCTCCTCCCTGCTCCTCACTGCCCCTCCCTGCTCCTCCCTGCTCCTCCCTGCTCCTCACTCCCCCTCCCTGCTCCTCCCTGCTCCTCACTGCCCCTCCCTGCTCCTCACTCCCCCTCCCTGCTCCTCCCTGCTCCTCACTGCCCCTCCCTGCTCCTCCCTGCTCCTCACTGCCCCTCCCTGCTCCTCCCTGCTCCTCACTCCCCCTCCCTGCTCCTCCCTGCTCCTCCCTGCTCCTCCCTGCCCCTCCCTGCCCCTCCCTGCTCCTCACTTCTCCTCCCTGCTCCTCCCTGCCCCTCCCTGCTCCTCCCTGCCCCTCCCTGCTCCTCACTTCTCCTCCCTGCTCCTCACTGCTCCTCCCTGCTCCTCCCTGCTCCTCCCTGCCCCTCCCTGTTCCTCCCTGCCCCTCCCTGCTCCTCCCTGCCCCTCCCTGCTCCTCACTTCTCCTCCCTGCCCCTCCCTGCTCCTCACTTCTCCTCCCTGCTCCTCACTTCTCCTACCTGCTCCTCCCTGCTCCTCCCTGCCCCTCCCTGCTCCTCCCTGCCCCTCCCTGCTCCTCACTTCTCCTCCCTGCTCCTCACTGCTCCTCCCTGCTCCTCCCTGCCCCTCCCTGTTCCTCCCTTCCCCTCCCTGCTCCTCCCTGCTCCTCCCTGCCCCTCCCTGCTCCTCACTTCTCCTCCCTGCCCCTCCCTGCTCCTCACTTCTCCTCCCTGCTCCTCACTGCTCCTCCCTGCTCCTCCCTGCCCCTCCCTGTTCCTCCCTGCCCCTCCCTGTTCCTCCCTGCTCCTCCCTGCTCCTCCCTGCCCCTCCCTGCTCCTCACTTCTCCTCCCTGCCCCTCCCTGCTCCTCACTTCTCCTCCCTGCTCCTCACTGCTCCCACCTGCTCCTCCCTGCCCCTCCCTGCCCCTCACTTCTCCTCCCTGCTCCTCCCTGCTCCTCCCTGCCCCTCCCTGCTCCTCCCTGCCCCTCCCTGCTCCTCACTTCTCCTCCCTGCCCCTCCCTGCTCCTCACTTCTCCTCCCTGCTCCTCCCTGTTCCTCCCTGCTCCTCCCTGTTCCTCCCTGCTCCTCCCTGCTCCTCACTGCTCCTCACTCCTCCTCCCTGCCCCTCCCTGCTCCTCAAGCTGTTGTTGTGTTGTATGTATTCATTTGATGCACAGTTCTAATGGTGCACCATCTCTCTTCTTCTCTCTCCTCCCCTTCCTCTCTCTCCTCTTCTTCTCTCTCCTCCTCTTCCTCTCTCTGCTCTTCCTCTCTCTCCTCTTCTTATCTCTCCTCCTCTTCCTCTCTCCTTCTTCTCTCTCCTCCTCTTCCACTCTCTCCTCTTCTTCTCTCCTCCTCTTCCTCTCTCTACTTTTCTTCTCTTCTTCTCTCTCCTCCTCTTCATCTCTCCTCTTCTTCTCTCCTCCTCTTCCTCTCTCTCCTCTTCTTCTCTCCTCCTCTTCCTCTCTCCTCCTCTTCTTTTTCTCTCCTCCTCTTCCTCTCTCTCCTCTTCTTCTCTCTCCTCCTCTTCCTCTCTCTCCTTTTCTTCTCTCCTCCTCTTCCTCTCTCTCTTCTTCTCTCTCCTCTTCCTCTCTCTCCTCTTCTCTCCTCCTCTTCCTCTCTCCTCTTCTTTTTCTCTCCTCCTCCAGTTGGATCTCCAGTCATGCTGTGTGTTCCTCCCCAACGACAGCCTCCCCTCTCCCAGCACCATTATCTGTGGAGACATCCCCGGTACTGTCCGTAGCTGGTACCACAACCAGGCCACCATGCCTGGGACTCTGGTAGTCTGCCTGCCCCATATCACTGTGCTGTCTGCTGGACACAAATACATGGAGCCCCTGCAGGACCTCCCCTTCATGGTGTCCAGGCCCATACTGGAGGAAGGTAGGTTATTACACGTTATTACACCTGTTATAGCAGGACATCCCCTTCATGGTGTCCAGGACCAGACTGGAGGGAGGTTGTTATAACACCTGTTATAGTAGGACATCTCCTTCATGGTGTCCAGGACCATACTGTAGGAAGGGAGGTTGTTATAACACCTGTTATAGCAGGACCTCTCCTTCATGGTGTCCAGGCCCATACTGGAGGAAGGTAGGTTATTACACGTTATTACACCTGTTATTACACCTGTTATAGCAGGACATCCCCTTCATGGTGTCCAGGACCAGACTGGAGGGAGGTTGTTATAACACCTGTTATAGTAGGACATCTCCTTCATGGTGTCCAGGACCATACTGTAGGAAGGGAGGTTGTTATAACACCTGTTATAGCAGGACCTCTCCTTCATGGTGTCCAGGACCAGACTGGAGGGAGGTTGTTATAACACCTGTTATAGCAGGACCTCTCCTTCATGGTGTCCAGGACCAGACTGGAGGGAGGTTGTTATAACACCTGTTATAGCAGGACCTCTCCTTCATGGTGTCCAGGACCAGACTGGAGGGAGGTTGTTATAACACCTGTTATAGCAGGACCTCTCCTTCATGGTGTCCAGGACCAGACTGGAGAGAGGTGGTTATAACACCTGTTATAGCAGGACCTCTCCTTCATGGTGTCCAGGACCAGACTGGAGGGAGGTGGTTATAACACCTGTTATAGCAGGACCTCTCCTTCATGGTGTCCAGGACCAGACTGGAGGGAGGGAGGTGGTTATAACACCTGTTATAGCAGGACCTCTCCTTCATGGTGTCCAGGACCAGACTGGAGGGAGGTGGTTATAACACCTGTTATAGCAGGACCTCTCCTTCATGGTGTCCAGGACCAGACTGGAGGGAGGGAGGTGGTTATAACACCTGTTATAGCAGGACCTCTCCTTCATGGTGTCCAGGACCAGACTGGAGGGAGGGAGGTGGTTATAACACCTGTTATAGCAGGACCTCTCCTTCATGGTGTCCAGGACCAGACTGGAGAGAGGTTATAACACCTGTTATAGCAGGACTGGAGGGAGGTTGTATTCTGAATCGTATGTGTTTAAAAACCCAACCAATGAGCCCTAGCTGTCCCAATCAGAACCAAATGAGCCCTAGCTGTCCCAAATCAGAACCAAATGAGCCCTAGCTGTCCCAAATCAGAACCAAATGAGCCCTAGCTGTCCCAAATCAGAACCAAATGAGCCCTAGCTGTCCCAAATCAGAACCAAATGAGCCCTAGCTGTCCCAAATCAGAACCAAATGAGCCCTAGCTGTCCCAAATCAGAACCAAATGAGCCCTAGCTGTCCCAAATCAGAACCAAATGAGCCCTAGCTGTCCCAAATCAGAACCAAATGAGCCCTAGCTGTCCCAAATCAGAACCAAATGAGCCCTAGCTGTCCCAAATCAGAACCAAATGAGCCCTAGCTGTCCCAAATCAGAACCAAATGAGCCCTAGCTGTCCCAATCAGAACCAAATGAGCCCTAGCTGTCCCAAATCAGAACCAAATGAGCCCTAGCTGTCCCAAATCAGAACCAAATGAGCCTAGCTGTCCCAAATCAGAACCAAATGAGCCCTAGCTGTCCCAAATCAGAATCAAATGAGCCCTAGCTGTCCCAAATCAGAACCAAATGAGCCCTAGCTGTCCCAAATCAGAACCTAATGAGCCCTAGCTGTCCCAAATCAGAACCAAATGAGCCCTAGCTGTCCCAAATCAGAACCAAATGAGCCCTAGCTGTCCCAAATCAGAACCAAATGAGCCCTAGCTGTCCCAAATCAGAACCAAATGAGCCCTAGCTGTCCCAAATCAGAACCAAATGAGCCCTAGCATGTTCCCTCTAAACGTCTGGAATATGGACATGAGGAAGAGGACATGTTGAACACTGTGGGATGCTTGTGGTTACATTCCTCATTTACCTTGAGAAATTACAGATCACCGGTCTAAGTGGCGAGACTGTTACTGTGTGGTGTGTGTGTGTGTGTGTGTGTGTGTGTGTGTGTGTGTTAGATCGATATATAGTACCGCTGTCTCTACATGTGGTGAAGGTGAGGTTGACATAACCATGTGTGTGTGTTTGTGTGTGTGTGTGTGTGGTGTGTGTGTGTGTGTGTGTGTGTGTGTGTGGTGTGTGTGTGAATGTGTGTGTGTGGTGTGTGTGTATGTGTGTGGTGTGTGTGTGTGTGTGCGTGTGTGTGTGTGTGTGTGTGTCTCTACATGTGGTGAAGGTGAGGTTGACATAACCATGTGTGGTGTGTGTGTGTGTGTGTGTGTGTGTGTGTGTGTGTGTGTGTGTGTGTGTGTGTGTGTGTGTGTGTGTGTGTGTGTGTGTGTGTGTGTGTGTGTGTGTGTGTGTGTGTGTGTGTGTGTGTGTGTGTGTGTGTGTGTGTGTGTGTGTGTGTGTGTGTCTCTACATGTGGTGAAGGTGAGGTTGACATAACCATGTCTATTCCTCCTCTAGAACATTCTGCCGTGCTCCGACAGAAAACGGGGGGGACCCAGCTTTTTTTTTTTAAACTCCCTCGCTGGCTAAATGACATCAGAGTTGGGCACACACAGATTAACAAAAACCCCTCAGAACAAACACTTACATCAGTGGTCTGTCAGTGTAACAGTTAAAAGGAACGACCCGAGGGTCTAGTAAATCATTCCCTGGCTTTGAAAGGCTCTTCATCTCTCATGGTTAATGCCCCGGATCAGAGCTAGCTGGGCTGCCTGGTAGAGGTGTAGCGTGGCCGTAGCCTGGGGGAACGGGCTCTCTCCTTGTGTGTCTCTCTCTCAGGGAGACGGGCTCTCTCCTTGTGTGTCTCTGTCTCAGGGAAACGGGCTCTCTCCTTGTGTGTCTCTCTCTCAGGGAAACGGGCTCTCTCCTTGTGTGTCTCTCTCTCAGGGAAACGGGCTCCCTCCTTGTGTGTCTCTGTCTCAGGGAGACAGGCTCTCTCCTTGTGTGTGTCTCTCTCAGGGAGACAGGCTCTCTCCTTGTGTCTCTCTCTCTCAGGGAAACGGGCTCTCTCCTTATGTGTCTCTCTCCTTGTGTGTCTCTCTCTCAGGGAAACAGGCTCTCCTTGTGTGTGTCTCTCTCAGGGAAACGGGCTCTCTCCTTGTGTGTCTCTCTCTCAGGGAAACAGGCTCTCTCCTTGTGTGTCTCTCTCTCAGGGAAACGGGCTCTCTCCTTGTGTGTCTCTCTCTCAGGGAAACAGGCTCTCTCCTTGTGTGTCTCTCTCTCAGGGAAACGGGCCGTGTGTGTGTTTAGGTGTTGGACTCTCCAAGCCTCCTCCTCCCCTACCAGCCAACAGTAATATGTTAGACTCTGAGGACCGTGAAACCAGGGTGGTCACCCTTAAATCAAGAGATGCCTGTCTGTCTCTGCCAACTGGGATCAGGCCCGCCTTACTGCCTGGCCTGGCTGCCTGTCTCTATCTCTGCCAAATGGGAACAGGCACACCTTACTGCCTGGCCTGGCCTGGCCTGGCTGCCTGTCTCTGTCTCTGCCAACTGGGACCAGGCCCGCCTTACTGCCTGGCCTGGCTGCCTGTCTCTGTCTCTGCCAACTAGGACCAGGCCCACCTGACCCTAACCCCTCTATGGCTCCAGTAGTGATGATTCTATGCAAAATGTCCTTCCTGAAGCCTCATCCTAAGTGTCAGCACCGGCTTCCTGTTGTCCTTCCTGAAGCCTCATCCTAAGTGTCAGCACCGTCTTCCTGTTGTCCTTCCTGAAGCCTCATCCTAAGTGTCAGCACCGGCTTCCTGTTGTCCTTCCTGAAGCCTCATCCTAAGTGTCAGCACCGTCTTCCTGTTGTCCTTCCTGAAGCCTCATCCTAAGTGTCAGCACCGTCTTCCTGTTGTCCTTCCTGAAGCCTCATCCTAAGTGTCAGCACCGGCTTCCTGTTGTCCTTCCTGAAGCCTCATCCTAAGTGTCAGCACCGTCTTCCTGTTGTCCTTCCTGAAGCCTCATCCTAAGTGTCAGCACCGGCTTCCTGTTGTCCTTCCTGAAGCCTCATCCTAAGTGTCAGCACCGGCTTCCTGTTGTCCTTCCTGTCTCCCTGTATTAACCCTGTCTCTCTCCCTTCCCCCCTGTCTCTCTCCCTTTCCCCCTGTCTCTCTCCCTTCCCCCTGTCTCTCTCCCCTTCCCCCTGTCTCTCCACCCCCCCCCCTGTCTCTCCTCCCTCCCCCCTGTCTCTCCACCTTCCCGCATGTCTCTCTCCACCCCCCCCGTCTATCTCCCTCCCCCCCTGTCTCTCCCTTCCCCCCTGTATCTCCACCCCCCCCATGTCTCCCCCCCCCGTGTCTCTCCGCCTTCCCCCTGCCTCTCCCCCCCGTCTCTCTCCCATCCCCCCTGTCTCTCCACCTTCCCCCCCTGTCTCTCTCCATTCCCCCCCTGTCTCTCTCCATTCCCCCCTGTCTCTCCACCTTCCCCCCCCTGTCTCTCTCCATTCCCCCCCGTCTCTCTCCCTCCCCCCCGTCTCTCTCCACCTTCCCCCTGTCTCTCCCCCCCCCCCGTGTCTCTCCGCCTTCCCCCCTGCCTCTCCCCCCCCGTCTCTCTCTCCCATCCCCCCTGTCTCTCCACCTTCCCCCCCTGTCTCTCTCCATTCCCCCCTGTCTCTCCACCTTCCCCCCCCTGTCTCTCTCCCTTCCTCCTTGTCTCTCCCCCCCCCTGTCTCTCCCTTCCCCCCTGTCTCTCCCCCCCCGTCTCTCTCCCTCCCCCCCTGTCTCTCTCCACCTTCCCCCCTGTCTCTCTCCCATCCCCCTGCCTCCCCCCGTCTCTCTCCCATCCCCCATGTCTCTCCACCTTCCCCCCTGTCTCTCCACCTCCCCCCTGTCTCTCCCTTCCCCCCTGTCTCTCTCCCTTCCCCCTGTCTCTCTCCCTTCCCCCCTGTCTCTCTCCCTCCCCCCCTGTCTCTCTCCCTCCCCCCTGTCTCTCCACCCCCCCCCCCCCCGTCTCTCTCTCCCCCCTGCCCTACCCAGGTGATGCCTTCCCGTGGACCATAACCCTGAGCCAGTTCAGTGTGTACACCCTGTTGGGTCAGCAGCGGTCTCTGAGTCTCCTGGAGCCGATGGGCTGTACCTCCACCCTGGCCGTCACCTCCCACAAGCTGCAGGCCGCGGGCCCCGAAGGACCCACGCCTTCATCGTCTGTCTGCATGTTGACCTGGAACCTCTGAACATCAAGGTCTCTAACCCCCAGGTTAGTAAACACATACACACACTCTAACCCCAGGACCCCCAGGTTAGTAAACACATACACACACTCTAACCCCAGGACCCCAGGTTAGTAAATACATACACACACTCTAACCCCCAGGACCCCCAGGTTAGTAAATACATACACACACTCTGACCCCCAGGACCCCCAGGTTAGTAAATACATACACACACTCTGACCCCCAGGTTAGTAAATACATACACACACTCTGACCCCCAGGACCCCCAGGTTAGTAAATACATACACACACTCTAACCCCCAGGACCCCAGGTTAGTAAATACATACACACACTCTAACCCCCAGGACCCCCAGGTTAGTAAATACAAACACACACTCTAACCCCCAGGACCCCCAGGTTAGTAAATACATACACACACTCTAACCCCCCAGGACCCCCAGGTTAGTAAATACAAACACACACTCTGACCCCCAGGACCCCCAGGTTAGTAAATACATACACACACTCTGACCCCCCCAGTTTAGAGAACAGTGTATTTCAGTAGAGACACTTAGAGAACAGTGTATTTCAGTAGAGACACTTAGAGAACAGTGTAT
>NW_022263699.1:40000-42500 GCF_002021735.2 Oncorhynchus kisutch
GTGTTCTACTATTCCCTTTATAGTGTTCTACTATTCCCTTTATAGTGTTCTACTATTCCCTTTATAGTGTTCTACTATTCCCTTTATAGTGTTCCACTATTCCCTTTATAGTGTTCTACTATTCCCTTTATAGTGTTCTGCTATTCCCTTTATAGTGTTCTACTATAGCAGTGTTATCAGTAGTAGTAGTAGTAGTGTCAGTAATATCAGTAGTAGTAGTAGTAGTAGCAGTATCAGTAGTAGCAGTATCAGTAGTAGTAGTAACATCAGTAGTAGTAGTATCAGTTGTATCAACAGTAGTAGTAGTAGTAGTAGCAGTATCAGTAGTAGTAGTAACATCAGTAGTAGTAGTATCAGTTTGTATCAACAGTAGTAGTATCAGTAGTAGCAGTATCAGTAGTAGTAGTAACATCAGTAGTAGTAGTATCAGTTGTATCAACAGTAGTAGTGTCAGTAGTAGTATTGTCAGTAGCAGTAGTAGTACTAGTAGTAGCAGTGTTATCAGTAGTAGTAGTAGTAGTATTATCAGTAGTAGCAGTATCAGTAGTAGGAGTAACATCAGTAGTAGTAGTATCAGTAGTAGTAGCGTCAGTAGCAGTATCAGTAGTAGTAGCGTCAGTAGTAGTGTCAGTAGCAGTATCAGTAGTAGTAGCGTCAGTAGTAGTAGTGTCAGTAGTAGTATCAGTAGTAGTAGTAGTAGTAGCAGTGTTATCAGTAGTAGTAGTAAGCAGTGTTATCAGTAGTAGTAGCGTCAGTAGTAGTGTCAGTAGCAGTATCAGTAGCAGTATCAGTAGTAGTAGCATCCGTTGTAGTAGAATCAGTAGGAGTAGTGTCAGTAGTAGTAGTAGTAGTAGTAGTAGTGGTCACTATCAGTAGTAGTAGTATCAGTAGTAGTAGTAGCGTCAGTAGTAGTAGCATCAGTAGTAGTAGTATCAGTAGTAGTTGTATCAGTAGGAGTAGTGTCAGTAGTAGTAGTATCAGTAGTAGTAGTAGCATCAGTAGTAGTAGTATCAGTAGTAGTTGTAGGAGTAGTGTCAGTAGTAGTAGTAGTAGCGTCAGTAGCAGTATCAGTAGTAGTAGCATCAGTAGTAGTAGTATCAGTAGTAGTAGTATCAGTAGGAGTAGTGGTCAGTAGTAGTAGTAGTAGTGTCACTATCAGTAGTAGTAGTATCAGTAGTAGTAGTAGTGTCCAGTAGTAGTAGCATCAGTAGTAGTAGTAGTTCAGTAGTAGTTGTATCAAGTAGTAGTTGTATCAGTAGGAGTAGTGTCAGTAGTAGTAGTATCAGTAGTAGTAGTAGCATCAGTAGTAGTAGTATCAGTAGTAGTTGTATCAGTAGGAGTAGTGGTCAGTAGTATCAGTAGTAGTAGTAGTACAGTAGTAGTAGTAGTGTCAGTAGTAGTAGTATCAGTAGTAGTAGTATCAGTAGTAGTAGGTGTCATAGTAGTAGTGTCAGTAGTAGTAGTATCAGTAGTAGCATCAGTAGTAGTAGTATCATTAGTAGTTGTATCAGTAGGAGTAGTGTCAGTAGTATCAGTAGTAGTAGTAGTATCAGTAGTAGTAGTAGTGTCAGTAGTAGTAGTATCATAGTAGTAGTATCAGTAGTAGTAGTGTCAGTAGTAGTAGTGTCAGTAGTAGTAGTAGTATCAGTAGTAGTACTGTCAGTAGTAGTAGTGTCAGTAGTAGTATCAGCAGTATCAGTAGTAGTAGTATCATTAGTAGTAGTATCAGCAGTATCAGTAGTAGTATCAGTAGTAGTAGAATCATTCGTAGTAGTAGTGTCAATAGTAGTAGTATCAGTAGTAGTAGTAATCAGTAGTAGTAGAATCATTAGTAGTGGTATCAGTAGTAGTATCAGTAGTAGTAGTAATAGTATCAGTAGTAGTAGTATCATTAGTAGTAGTATCAGTAGTAGTAGTATCAGTAGTAGTAGTAGTAGTAGTAGTAGTAGTAGTAGTAGTATCAGTAGTAGTAGAATCATTAGTAGTGGTATCAGTAGTAGTATCAGTAGTAGTAGTATCAGTAGTAGTAGAATCATTAGTAGTGGTATCAGTAGTAGTATCAGCAGTATCAGTAGTAGTAGTATCATTAGTAGTAGTATCAGTAGTAGTACTTAACTCCATGGTAAATGGTTTAGTCGGCTCTGACTGACATATAGCCTCCTAGCATTCCTGAAATAACCTCCACACACACACACACACAGGAACACACATACACACACACACATGAACACACACACAAACACACACACACAAACACACACACAGGAACACACACACACACACAGGAACACACACACACACACACACACACACACTCAAACACACACACACAAATACACACACACAGAAAAAAACATATACACACAGGAACACACACACCAGGAACACACACACCAAACACAACACACACACACACACAACACACAAGAACAAAACACACACAGGGACACACACACACGTATTTGCTCAGTGCAGTAGACCTTGGTCCTCCAGAGTCCAG
>NW_022263700.1:0-45334 GCF_002021735.2 Oncorhynchus kisutch
GGGCCCCACTGTCACAATCAGAACCCAGTGACTGTGGGTATGCAACTCAGTGTGGAAGAGAGAGGCAGGCTGGGTTTGTCTTACTGGTTGATGTTACCGGCCCTCAGACTTATTCTAGTCCTGTAGTAACAATGAGAACAGACACAAAAAGTTAATGTCTTGACAGTTCTGGCACGTTCTTATTCTCAAAAAATATAATATATGTTCAATTATCTAATTCAGTGCTTGACTTGGACTGAAATAGGTGCCGGTACTGTTTATATTTAGGCACGATGCTGAACAATACTGATGAGCTAATATTCTATAAGAGGAACGGTCATGGGCGGCGCACGGCGGTCGACGTCACCGGTCTTCTAGCCATCGCCAATCCATTACATATTCAGTATTTAACCCTCTGTTTTCCACATGTATGTGTGCGTGTTTGTTCTATGTTGATGGCTGATCTGACGGCTGGTATTTTGTTGCCGGGCTTTGTATCTACGCCCGTTTATTCGTGGTACCGGTATATTGTTTCTATACTGGTGTTTTTTCGTGTATTAAATATGTCGTCCACGCATCTCAACTCTCCTGTGCCTGACTCCTTTTCACCAGTTACCCACATCCTTGAAAGAAACACGTACCTCAGTAGGGATCGAGGAGCGAGTCCAGCAGCACGCTGCTATTCTCCAGCATCTCGGCAGCGCCATGGACCGCGTGCTGCAAACCATGGAGCGATGGAAGAGAGGAGGAATTCCTCCAGCGTCTCCACCAGCACCACCAGTTTCAACTATAATCACCCCTCCTTCACCTGGTCCCAGTGGGATTCGGCTCGCCCTCCCGAGGGAGTATGATGGTACAGCGGTGGGATGTCAGGGGTTCTTGCTCCAGCTAGTGTTCCACCTGGCAACCGTCCACCGACCTCCCTCAGGCCGTGAAAGCGTGGTCTGCCTCTCAGGGAAGGACCTGGAGTGGGCCAACGTCTTATGGCGGGAAGAAGAAGCCGTGTTGGACCATTTTGGAATTTCAACCGCCGCTTTCGGGCAGTCTTTGACCACCCGCCTGAGAGTAGAGCGGCGGGTGAACGTCTCATACACCTGAGGCAGAGGACGAGGAGTGCACAGGAGTTTGTGTTGGACTTCCGGACCCTGGCCGCCGGCGCGGGATGGAACGACAGGGCCCTGATCGATCACTACATGTGCAGTCTGCGCGAGGACGTCCGTCGGGAGTTGTCCTGCAGGGACACCACTCTCATATTCAACCAGCTGGTGGACTTGTCCATCCGACTGGATAACATGCTGGCTACCCGCGAACATCCAGATCGGGGTCTGTCGATTCCATCCCCCAGCACCACCACTCCGACGCCCATGGAGCTGGGAGGTGCTGCACTTAGGGCAACCGGAGGCGGGGCCATTCCATGCACCATCTGTGGCCGCAGAGGGCACACTGCCGGTCGGTGCTGGGAAGGTTCCTCTGGGAGTCGAGGCAGCAGGCAGGGCACTCTCGTGTCACCCCAGGTGAGTCGGCACCAGGCTCACCCAGAGCCACTGGTTGCTCACATGGTTTTGTTTATTAATTTTCTTGAGATTTCACAGAATTCCCAGCATAAGGCGCTCGTAGATTGAATTTTATTGACAGATCATTTGGCCATAGTTTAGAGATCCCCAATGTTCCTGTCGATATGCCCTTCCCTGTGCACGCCCTAGAAAGTCGACCATTAGGGTCAGGGCTAACTATGGAGGCCACCGCTCCTCTGGGCATGGTTACGCAGGAGGGTCACAAGGAGAGAATCAGTCTCTTCCTTATTGATTCTTCTGCATTTCCCGTGGCGCTGGGCCTACCCTGGTTGGCCGGTCATGACCCCACTATTTCGTGGCAACAGACCGCTCTCACGGGGTGGTCACGAAAGTGCTCGGGGAGGTGTTTAGGGGTTTCCATCGGTGCTACTACAGTGGAAAGCCTAGACCAGGTCTCCACCGTGCGCATCCCCTCTGAATATACCAATTTGGCTCTTGCCTTCTGTAAGAAGAAGGCGACTCAATTACCACCCCATCGACGGGGGGATTGTGCGATAAATCTCCTGGTAGACGCAGCACTTCCCAGGTGTCACGTGTATCCCCTGTCGCAAGAGGAGACGGGGAGGAAATGGAAACATATGTTTCCGAATCTCTGGGGCAGGGGTACATTCGGCCATCCACTTCACCTGCCTCCTCGAGTTTATTTTCGTGAAGAAGAAGGATGGATATCTGCGCCCATGTATTGACTATCGAGGCATTAACCAAATCACTGTGAGGTAGTTACCCGCTGCCTCTCATAACCAGTGCGATCGAGTCAATGCACAGGGAACACTTCTTCACAAAATTGGATCTCAGGAGCGCTTACAACCTGGTGCGTATCCGGGAGGGAGAAGAGTGGAAGACTGTGTTTAGTACCACATCAGGCCATTATGAGTACCTTGTCATGCCATACGGGTTGATGAATGCTCCATCAGTCTTCCAATCCTTTGTAGACGAGATTTTCAGGAACTTGCACGGGCAGGGTGTAGTGGTGTATATCGATGACATTCTGATTTACTCCTCTACACGCGCCAAGTATGTGTCCTTGGTGCGCAGGGTACTTGTACGACTGTTGGAGCATGACCTGTACGTCAAGGCTGAGAAATGCCTGTTCTTCCAACAGGCCGTCTCCTTCCTAGGGTATCGCATTTCTACATCAGCCACTAATCCACTAACCTCTCCCCCTTCCAGTGCGTACTGGGGTACCAGCCGGTTCTGGCACCTAGGCATCAGAGCCAGATCGAGGTTCCTGTGGTGGACGACTGGTTTAGGCGCTCGTAGGAGACATGGGACGCCGCTCATGTGCACCTTCAGTGGGCCGGGAGGCGTCAGAAGACTGGCGCAGACCGTAGCGGTGACTCTCGACCCTCTACCTGCCCTGCCGGAAGCTGGGCCCGCGGTTTGTGGGGCCATTCAAAGTCCTGAGGAGACTGAACGAGGTTTGTTACAGGTTACAGCTTCCCCCCAATTACCATATTAACCCCTTTTTCCATGCGTCTCTCCTCAGGCCGGTGGTGGCTGGTCCACTCCAGGAGTCTGAGGTGCAGGAGGTTCCTCCGCCCCCTTTGGACATCGATGGGGCCCCGGCGTATGCAGTTCGAGCCATACTGGACTCGAGGAGTCTAGCGAGGGAGTGGGAGGGGTACGGTCCGGAGGAGAGATGCTGGGTGCCGGTGGAGGACGTATTGGACCTGTCGATGCTGCAGGAGTTCCTGTCTCCATCCAGGTCACCCTACCGGGGTCGTCCCCGAGGCCGGTGTCGGCGCGCGGCTCAAGGGGGGTTACTGTCACGACTTCCTCCGAAGTCAGTCTTTCTCCTTGTTCGGGCGGCGCTCGGCGTCACCGGTATTCAAGCCATCGCCGATTCACTTTTAATTTTCCATTTGTTTTTTCACACCTGGTTTCAATTCCCCCATTACAGATTCAGTATTTAACCCTCTGTTTCACACATGTATGTGTGCGTGTTTGTTCTGTTGAAGACTGTGTCTGACGGCTGGTATTTTGTTGCCGGGCTTTGTATGACCGCCAGTTTATTCGTGGTACCGGTATATTTCACGGACCGTTGTATTGTTTCTATACCGTGTTTTTTTGTGTATTAAATACCAGAAACAAACATCTTTCTGGTAAGAAGAGGGGCAGGGGCGTATGCCTTATGATTAACGAGACGTGATCACAACAACATACAGGAACTCAAGTCCTTCTGTTCACCTGACTAATCGCTGCAGCTGTTCATAGTCCATCGGTAAATAGCCCACCCAATTTACCTACCTCATCCCCATACGATTTTTATTTATTTACTTTTTTGCACACCAGTATCTCTACCTGCACATGACCATCTGATAATTTATCACTCCAGTGTTAATCTGCAAAATTGTAATTATTCGCCTAACTCCTCATGCCTTTTGCACACAATGTATATAGACTCTTTTTTTTCTTTTTCTACTGTGTTATTGACTTGTTAATTGTTTACTCCATGTGTAACTCTGTGTTGTCTGTTCACACTGCTATGCTTTATCTTGGCCAGGTCGCAGTTGTATATGAGAACAATCAAATGTCGACCGCATTATCTACCAAGGGAGTTCTCTTCGATTATAATCACAGCTGTATATATTCCCCCCCAAGCAGACACATCGATGGCCCTGAACAAACTTTATTTGACTCTTTGCAAACTGGAAACCACATATCCTGAGGCTGCATTCATTGTAGCTGGGGATTTTAACAAGGCTAATCTGAAAACAAGACTCCTTAAATTGTATCAGCATATCGATTGCGCAACCAGGGCTGGTAAAACCTGGGATTTTAGTTACAGACAGAAACTAAAACAAGAAGCTCCCGCGCTCAGGTCTGTTCAACGCTGGTCCGACCAATCTGATTCCACGCTTCAAGACTGCTTCGATCACGTGGACTGGGATATGTTCCGCATTGCTTCCAACAACATCATTGACGAATACGCTGATTCGGTGAGCGAGTTCATTAGAAAATGCATTGACGACGTCGTTCCCATAGCAACGGTTGAAACATTCCCAAACCAGAAACCGTGGATTGATGGCAGCATCCGCATGAAACTGAAAGCACAAACCACTGCTTTTAACCAGGGCAAGGTGACCGGAAACATGACCGAATAAAATCAGTGTAGCTATTCCCTCCGCAAGGCAATCAAACAAGCTAAGCGTCAGTATAGAGACAAAGTAGAGTCACAATTCAACGGCTCAGACACAAGAGGTATGTGGCAGGGTCTACAGTCAATCACGGATTACAAAAAGAAAACCAGCCCGTGTTAACCCTCGCAAGGCTGCAGGCCCAGACGGCATCCCCAGCCGCGTCCTCAGAGCATGCGCAGACCAGCTGACTGGTGTGTTTACGGACATATTCAATCAATCCTTATCCCAGTCTGCTGTTCCCACATACTTCAAGAGGGTCACCATTGTCCCGGTTCCCAAAAAAGCTAAGGTAACTGAGCTAAACGACTACCGCCCCGTAGCACTCACTTCCGTCATCATGAAGTGCTTTGAGAGACTAGTCAAGGACCATATAACCTCCACCCTACCTGACACCCTAGACCCACTCCAATTTGCTTACCACCCAAATAGGCCCTAACCCAGAGGAATACCTATGTGAGAATGCTGTTCATAACCCCCTATCCACATCGATGGGACAGTAGTGGAGAGGGTAGTAAGTTTTAAGTTCCTCAGCGTACACATCACGGACAAACTGAATTGGTCCACCCACACAGACAGCGTCGTGAAGAAGGCGCAGCAGCGCCTCTTCAACCTCAGGAAGCTGAAGAAATTTGGCTTGTCACCAAAAGCACTCACAAACTTCGACAGATGCACAATCGAGAGCATCCTGTCGGGCTGTATCACCGCCTGGTACGGCAACTGCTCAGCCCACAACCATAAGGCTCTCCAGAGGGTAGTGAGGTCTGCACAACACATCACCGGGGGCACCTAGGACACCTACACCACCCGATGTCACAGGAAGGCCATAAAGATCATCAAGGACAACAACCACCCGAGCCACTGCCTGTTCACCCCGCTATCATCCAGAAGGCGAGGTCAGTTCAGGTGCATCAAAGCAGGGACTGAGAGACTGAAAAACAGCTTCTATTTCAAGGCCATCAGACTGTTAAACAACCACCACTAACATTGAGAGGCTGCTGCCAACACACTGACTCAACTCCAGCCACTTTAATAATGGGAATTGATGGAAATGTATGTAAAATATATCACTAGCCACTTTAAACAATGCTACTTAATATAATGTTTACATACCCTACATTACTCATCTCATATGTATATGTACAGTGGGGCAAAAAAAGTATTTAGTCGGCCACCAATTGAGCAAGTTCTCCCACTTAAAAAGATGAGAGAGGCTTGTAATGTTCATCATAGGTACACTTCAACAATGACAGACAAAATGAGAAGAAAAAAAATCCTGAAAATCACATTGTAGGATTTTTAAAGAATTTATTTGCAAATTATTTTGAAATTTGACCCTAATAACCCAGACCTGTATGTTCAAGGCACCTTATATCATTGCCTGAAGGAATGTGCTGAGATACAAATGTTTTGGAGCTCAGTACCGCGCTCTATCTCTGAGATGACCTCTACCCCAATACCACTAATCCATAAGCTATGCCTCCTAAATCTTTACCCAGAGAATATCTCTTTACATAGGAGGGAAAATTTAAAAAATGGTTGACCTCTGTCTATTACAAGCTAGACGTTCAATTGCTCTCCACTGGAAGTATGTCAGTTCCCCCTCACTTGGTCATTGGTAAAAATAATTAACATCAAGCCTGGCTCTTGAAAAATGTACTTATATAGTGAAGAAGAAAGCCCCAGAGTGTCATAATATTTGGGATCTGTTTAATGAGTTTGTGCAAACTGATGATATTGTAGAAGCATTGGAACTGTAAATCTGTATATTCTCTATATTTTATGTGAATATTGGCTCTAGTCGAAGCGTAATCTGCATTATCTACAACTGTATATTATACTTTATTTATTTATATTCTTGGATTTCTTTATGTTTGGTTGTTATGTTTTCATCTCTCTTTGGGTTGGGGGGTGAAAAGAGAAAATACAATTGTATTTTTGTAATTGTTCTACATGGAACTAATAAATATATGTGGGGGGAAAAGAATGATGAGGGCACTGTGTTCTTGGGGACCTTCAACGCTTCAAGGGTCTGGAAGCACTGCATCTCATGAAAACATTTCTAAAAACCAATTTTTTCTTTGTCATTATGGGGTATTGTGTGTAGATTGATGAAGATTTTTTATTTATTTAATCCATTTTAGAAATGTGGGAAAAGTCAAGGGGTTTAAATACTTCCTGAATGAGAGAGGGGATACCTAGTCAGTTGTACAACTGAATGCATTCAACTGAAAAGTGTCTTCCGCAACCCAAATCAAATCAAATATATTTATAACGCCCTTCTTACATCAGCTGATATCTCAAAGTGCTGTACAGAAACCCAGCCTAAAACCCCAAACAGCAAGTAATGCAGCCCCTCTGAATCAGAGAGGTGCGGGGGGCTGCCATAATGGACATCCACGTCTTTGGCACCCGGGGAACTGTGTAAAAAATACAGATTTTTACTTTGTCAGCTCAGGGATTCGATCCAGCAAACTTTCGGTTACTGGCCCCAACGCTCTAACCACTAGGCTACCTGTAAGTATTCATACAAGTAGGCTGTGCAATGCAAAAGGGGAATACAACTATTCTAAAAGTATCTCAGGTTTTGTTTCATAGAACTTTAAAACACTGGCAGTTTGTCTACTTCACCTCTTTAGTCTCCTCTCTGGTGCTGGTGTCAAACCATGCAAGTCTCAGTAGCATGAAATAACATCTACCTTCTCATTGAAACAGTTCATCATGAAACAGTTCTACTGCAACTGTTCATACACAGTGGGAAGTTGGAATGAAAAACACAAACTTAGTTAGTTAGAACCTGCTCTTACCATGAGAAACAGATGTCCCAATCTTCTCCTCCTCTTCTTCATCTTTCATGTTGACATTCAGCTCCAGTGTTTGACTGCAGTCTTCCAGCTTCACTGATGCCATCTCTGGATCCTGCAGTGCAAACTGGGCTCCACTGTCACAATCAGGACCCAGTGACTGTAGGTTTAGAGTCAGTGTGGAAGGAGAGAGGAGGCCTGCGTTTGTCCTCACTGTTGATGTTACCGGCCTCATACCAGAGTCGGCAAGTACTAGAGGAGAAACGGACACAAAAGTAGTGTCTTCAAAGTCCTGCCACTTTCTTTATTCACTATTAAATATATTAGATTTTTTCTTGGTCAATTATCTAATTCAGTCCTTGACTTGGACTGAAATAGTTGCCGATACTCATTTTGTGTGCCGGTACTGTTTATATTTAGGTGCAGGAGCTTCATAATACATTTGAGCTAAAACTTAACCTGTAGTAGATAAATGCATACAAGACTCAAAAACCATTTAGTACAAGGTTACAGTTTGTTTTTGGCAGCACTATGTACTATTTTCCTTAACCTTCTTCACGGTATTATTCCAATCAAAAAACAATTGTATTTCCATATAGAAATACATAAGACAGACTGAATGTGTCAATATTCTACACATGTAGAAACTGATAATCATTACATTTAAGGTCACACTACTGTTTTGAAGCTGAAATGGATAATTATTATTCTAATTCTATAGTTAGAATATAAATAATGGGCACTTCAACCTTCTCATTGAAACAGTTCATCATGAAACAGTTCTACTGCAACTGTTCCTGCACAGTGGGAAGTTGGAATGAAACAAACTTAGAACCTGCTCTTACCATGAGAAACAGATGTCCCAATCTTCTCCTCCTCTTCTTCATCTTTAATGTTGACATTCAGCTCCAGGGTTTGACTGCAGTCCTCCAACTTCACTGATGCCATCTCTGGACCCTGCAGTGCAAACTGGGCTCCACTGTCGCAATCAGGACCCAGCGACTGTAGGTTTGGACTCAGTGCAGAAGGAGAGAGGAGGGCTGGGTTTGTCCTCACTGTTGATGTTACTAGCCTCATACCTGAGTCGGCAAGTAGTAGAAGAGGAACAGACAAACATTATTGTCTTGCCAGTTCTGGCACCCTCTTTATTCTTTAAAAATATATTATATTTCTTCTTGTTCAATTATCTAATTCAGTGATTGACTTGGCCTGGAATAGATACCGGTACTGTTTATATTTAGGTGCAGGAGCTCCACAACACTGTTAAGCTAATATTCTATAAGAGGAACATGTGCTCAAACAGTAGAAATCTGGAGTTGAACTCGTGTCCATGTCAAGAACTGATTTCATTTCAATAGATCAGGTAGGTAAGCATTGACAAGAAAACATTGATGCATTAATATTAGACACAAAGGACACACAACGTAAGACACTTAATATATAGATTTCCTAAATTCACATAAAATGACTCCAAAACCATGAAGTACAGGGTTAGTTAGTTTCAGGCAGCACTATGTATTATTTTCCTGAAGAACCGCGCGTCTTCGTTGTTTCAATCAAAAACCAGCAGTATTTCCGTTCACACCATACTCAAATGTATAGAGAAAGATAGAAACAACTGCATGTGTCTGAATATTAGTACACATGTAGAAAAGCAACAATCATTACATTCAGCTTCAAAACAGTAGCGCAACCGTAACATTGTCTGCACTTTAGTCCGTTGACCCAGTCCGAGTCGGCGCCGCCATTTTCACAGCGTGTGAATTTTACACAAAACCGATAACATGAAGCTCGGAAATCTCAAATAAATTGATTATTTATGAAATTGAACCTGAGCAGAATATGTACATCCACTAAGACTAACACTAACACCAACGTCTCTAGTTACGTGACTTGTAAAATAGTTTGTCACCACGTTCTCCACTCGGTTTGACACAAAAATAACACATCAAACCTTTACCAAACGTGATAATAATTTAATGGATTTGTTACCTAGCATGGAACTTTTAAACGTGCTATTACGTACCTGTAGTAATAAAATTAAACGGGCACAAAAGTTACCTTCTTAACTGCACAGTTCTGGCGCTTTTTTAAAATTCTGAAGAATGGTGCGTGCCTGTCGGGAACTTCCTGTTCCCCCACTAACACAGTCCGTGCATTTCGGGATCCTTGGGTTGGCCCTACCCCATTACATGAGAAGGGGGTAGCTGCTGCTGCTGCTCCTGCCCTCTCCTGCTGCTCCTGCTGCTGTTGCTGCTCCTGCCCTCTCCTGCTGCTGCTCCTGCTGCTGCTGCTCCTTCTCTGGGACACTTCTCCTTTGCATAGTGTTGATCAAGCTGTCGATTGTGGCCTGTGGAATATTGTCCCACCCCAGCTAGCACAGTGGATCTGGGCGGATTCCGGCTGTGTGTCGGGGCACTCGGCTGAGTCAGACTCGGCCGAAATCATGTGGCCCGAGGATGCGGGGATTGAGCTCGGGCCGAATCCGGTGTGAGTTATCTGGCCCAAATGCATTACTTGGGGCTCGGGCTGATTCCGGTGTGAGTTATCTGACCCAAATGTATTACTTGGGGCTCGGGACGATTGGGGCCACTCTCTGGCAGATGATTACACGGGCGCCTGTATATAATTAACATTTCATTATTTATTTATTTGTCCATATTTTTTATTGTTTCCGTGATAAAAAAAATACTATTAACATTTAAATTAAATTATTTTAGAGTCCGGTTTAAGTTGTATTTTAGTATTTTGATACTTTGTACATGGCAACTGATAAGCATTAACACAGCAGTCGCAGTACCGATCCTCTAAGGGTGAAACATTTTCTGGCGACAGTAGTATGTGAAGTCTTGGAGGCCCAAAAACTTCTCAGATGTAGATATAATTATGTCCAGGAAGCTTGGCCCCAGTGATGTACTGGGCCGTTCGCACTACCCTCTGTAGTGCCTTGCGGCCATGTTAGCCTTGGACCATGTTAGTTTGTTGGTGATGTGGACACCAAGGAACTTGAGGCTCTCAACCTGCTCAAAAATGAAATGCTAATTAGCTGCTAATGTTGCTATCATAAAGAACTACAAGTGCCATGATGATCTGGACCAGACTGCCGAATCAAGGCAAAGATCTCTGGGTTAAGATCAAATTCTTATTTACAATGACGGCCTACCCTGGGCAAACCCTAATCCGAACGACACTTGGCCAATTGTGCTCTGCCCTATGGGACTCCCAATCACAGCCGGTTGTGATACAGCCTGGAATCAAACCAGGGTCTGTAGTGATGCCTCTAGCACTGAGATGCAGTGTCTTAGACCGCTGCCCCACTCAGGATGGCACATTTGTCAAATCCCGGGAAAATATTAAACTCTAATGGTGACTGAAGGAATAGGCTGACAGAATCTATGGATAATAGCCCTAGAATTTAGTCTGTCAAACGGGTATATGTAACAGTATAACTTCAGACCGACCCCTCGACCATACCCAGGCGCGAACCAGGGACCCTCTGCACACATCAACAACAGTCACCCACGAAGCATCGTTACCCATCGCTCCACAAAAGCCGCGGCCCTGTCAAGGTCTCAGAGCAAGTGACGTCACCGATTGAAACGCTATTGAAACGCTATTTAGCGCGAACCACCGCTAACTAGCTAGCCGTTTCACATCCGTTACATATAGACCTACCTCTGATTCCTTCAATAGGAAGGAATATACTCCAACACAAAGCGTTCCTGTTAGTAGCCTAAAGTCAGTTTAATTTGAAGACTGTTTAAATGAATTAGACCTTCTCCAATTAGCCTACTTTCAGCACCCATGTGTTGTTCATCTCCACGGCTACCGCTTCATAGTAATGTAAGTTGTTTAAATTACTTGAATATGGCTTATTGTGAGGTCAATAACTATGTGCAACTATGTCCAACAATTGTTTACAGACATTATTTCACTTATAATTCACTGTATCACAATTACAGTGGGCAGGAAGTTTACATACACTAAATTTACTGTGCCTATGGGGGCGCTATTTCATTTTTGGATAAAAAGACGTTCCCGTTTTAAGCGCAATATTTTGTCACAAAAAGATGCTCGACTATGCATGGAATTGGTAGCTTTGGAAAGAAGACACTCTGACGTTTCCAGAACTGCAAAGATTTTCACTGTGAGTGCCCCAGAACTCATGCTACAGGCGAAACCAAGATGTTTCTGCAACCAGGAAATGAACAGGATTTCTGAGGCTCCGATTTGCATCATCTCCTTATATGGCTGTGAATGCGACAGGAATGAGCCTACCCTTTCTATCGTTTCCCCAAGGGGTCTGGAGCATTGTGACGTATTTGCAGGCATATCATTGGAAGATTGACCATAAGAGACTACATTTTCCAAGTGTCCTCACTGTGTCCTGCGTGGAAATTGGTGCGCAAAACTCAGGTGCTGGTATTTTTCCATGGGATTCTGAGAAAAACCATGCTTCCACGAACGGCATATCAATGAAGAGATATGTGAAAAAACACCTTGAGGATTGATTCAAACAACGTTTGCCATGTTTCGGGCGATATTATGGAGTTAATTCGGAAAAAAGTTCGACGTTTTGGTGACTGAATTCTCGGTTCGTTTCGGTAGCCAAATGTGTAGTAACAAAACGGAGCGATTTGTCCTACACAAAGAATCTTTCAGGAAAAACTGTACATCTGCTATGTAACAGAGTCTCCTCATTGAAACATCTGAAGTTCTTCAAAGGTAAATTATTTTATTTGATTCCTTTGCTGGTTTTTGTGAAAATGTTATGTGCTAAATGCTAAGCTAGCCATCAACACTCTTACACAAATGATTGATTTTCTATGGTTCAAAAGCATATTTTGAAAATCTGAGATGACAGTGTTGTTAAGAAAAGGCTAAGCTTGAGAGCAGGCATATTTATTTCATTTCATTTGCGATTTTTAGAAATCGTTAACGTTGCGTTATGGTAATGAGCCTGAGGGTGTAGTCACGCTCCCGGATCCGGGATGGGTAGTTCAGAGAGGCTTGGAAAATTCAGCTTGGAAAATTCCAGAAAATTATGTCATGGCTTTAGAAGCTTCTGGTAGGCTAATTGACATAATTTGAGTCAATTGGAGGTGTACCTGTATTTCAGGGCCTACCTTCAAACTCAGTGCCTCTTTGCTTAGGAACAGTGGGTTAACTGCCTGTTCAGGGGCAGAACGACATATTTGTACCTTGTCAGCTTGGGGATTTGAACTTGCAATCTTTCGGTTACTAGTCCAACGCTCTAACCACTAGGCTACCCTGCCGACCCATCATGGGAAAATCAAACTAAATCAGCCAAGACCTCGACAAAAAATTGTAGACCTCCACAAGTCTGGTTCATCCTTGGGAGCAATTTCCAAATGCCTGAAGGTACCACGTTCATCTGTAGAAACAATAGCATGCAAGTATAAACACCATGGGACCATGCAGCTGTCATACCGCTCAGGAAGGAGAAGCGTTCTGTCATCTAGAGATAAACGTACTTTGGCGCAAAAAGTGTAAATCAATCTCAGAACAACAACAAAGGACCTCGTGAAGATGCTGGAGGAAACAGGTACAAAAGTATCTATATCCACAGTAAAAATGAGTCTTATATCGACATAACCTTAAAGGCTGCTCAGCAAGGAAGAAGCCACTGCTCCAAAACCACCATAAAAAAGCCAGACTACGGTTTGCAACTGCACATGGGGACAAAGATTGTACTTTTTTGAGAAATATCCTTTTGTCTGATGAAACAAAAACAGAACTGTTTGGCCATAATGACCATCGTTATGTTTGGAGGAAAAGGGGGGAGGCAAGCCGAAGAACAATATCCCAACCGTGAAGCACGGGGGTGGCAGCATCATGTTGTGGGGGTACTTGGCTGCAGGAGGGACTGGTGCACTTCACAAAATAGAAAATGATGTGGACAATGATGCCAAGCATACTTCCAAAGTTGTGGCGAAATGGCTTAAGGACAACAAAGTCAAGGTATTGGGGTGGCCATCACAAAGCCCTGACCTCAAACCTATAGAACATTTGTGGGCAGAACTGAAAAAGAGTGTGCGAGCAAGGAGGCCTTCAAACCTGACTCAGTTACACCAGCTCTGTCAGGAGGAATGGGCCAAAATTCACCCAACTTATTGTGGGAAGCTTGTGGAAGGCTACCCGACACGTTTGACCCAAGTTAAACAATTTAAAAGCAATGCTACCAAATACTAATTGAGTGTATGCAAACTTCTGACCCACTGGGAATGTGATGAAAGAAATTAACTGAAATAAATCACTCTACTATTATTCGGACATTTCACATTCTTAATATAAAGTGGTGATCCTAACTGACCTAAAACACAATTATTAAGGGCTTTTTGCAAATGTCTGCTGATTGTCTGCTTATTGTCCGAATGTGTGAATATAAAAGCAACTTTACCTCGGGAGTAGGCAGATTATCTTCTTCAAACAACAGTAAAACTGATTGACTTTCTTCCTTCTATCCATCTACTACACGGTTTAGTGCTCCAACCACTCCTGGAATCTTCTGCTCAAGACGATGAACCTCAATATATAACAAAACCCCAGATATAACACCCTTTAATCGCTGCCCTGCTCCGAAAAACACAATGCTTTCTCCTTCTGCTCTTCTGAGATGCATGAAATCAATACAAAACTACTACTGGTCACTGACTGACTACCTTTCCTAATGGCTCCTTCACCATCTTCCTGGCCTCAAATTATCTCCCCAAAATACAGAATTGTTGATGAATCGCGCTCCAAAAGAAACCGATGTCCATTTACAATATCACAACGGAATGTATTACAATGTATAACTGCCATGCCTCAAAACTGGGAGAAAGAAGCAAGTCAACCACCCGCCATTTGTTCCTCAAGACCGTAACACAACGACACGCGGATAATTGTAAGCATCAACATTTTTAAAAACGTTTGTAATTTGATAAGGTTGCTATATTAATGATCCGTTTCCATTCATGTCGCAAACTATTATTTCTCTAGGCTAACATAAGAAACTCTGCTTGGATACGTGCATGCTAGCTAACATTAACACTAACTTAGTTGCTCTAGCCTACTAGGGTCATGTCCCTCTGGCCAGGATAAACAAAGCGGCAATGTTGTGTATTGTATATTTTCGTAGCTGAATCAGAATTAGTTAGGTAACATAGATGTTCTATTTACTTTATACTTGTCATTAGAATGTTTTCTTTTGGACTATACTGTTGGCAGTTGCATTTTCCTATCTCCTCTAGGGAAAAGTCACTTGGGGCCCAGAGAGGGGAGATGTCAGGCTTGTCTTTTACATGTCTGGTAATAGGCAGAATATCCGAAAGGGAGAATTCAGGTTTGAACATTGTCTTCATCATGAATTTATCTGTGAAACGATGTGAAGGGCTCCACAATGTCTGAATTTTGAGATAGTATATGACCTAGAGGCTCACTCCCCTCAGGGAGCTTGTCCATGGGTGGGGTGTATTTGAGATGGGAGCATCTAAAGTAGACAATTGATATATGCCATTGGATGAGGTAATGTTTTGGTAATATGAAGTACCAAGAACGAGAAGTAGAACCTCATCCAAGACACCAAACTGAACGATAATTTATAGCTAATGCTATCTGGCTATGGGATAATCCTCTTTCAAGTAAAAGGTCTTTGTGAAGTTCCTGAGATCTGTGGTTCATCATGTGAGTTGAGAGGGGTGTATCTTGGCTATAAAAGATACTAAGTATTCTTTTGTAAGCACTCTCAGAAAATTCATTTATAGACACTGAATTTTTATTTTTATTTTTTTATTTCACCTTTATTTAACCAGGTAGGCTAGTTGAGAACAAGTTCTCATTTGCAACTGCGACCTGGCCAAGATAAAGCATAGCAGTGTGAGCATACAACAAAGAGTTACACATGGAGTAAACAATTAACAAGTCAATAACACAGTAGAAAACGAAGGGGGGGTCTATATACAATGTGTGCAAAAGGCATGAGGAGGTAGGCAAATAATTACAATTTTGCAGATTAACACTGGAGTGATAAAAGATCAGATGGTCATGTACAGGTAGAGATATTGGTGTGCAGAAGAGCAGAAAAGTAAATAAATAGAAACAGTACGGGGATGAGGTAGGTGAAAAGGGTGGGCTATTTACCAATAGACTATGTACAGCTGCAGCGATCGGTTAGCTGCTCAGATAGCTGATGTTTGAAGTTGGTGAGGGAGATAAAAGTCTCCAACTTCAGCGATTTTTGCAATTCGTTCCAGTCACAGGCAGCAGAGTACTGGAACGAAAGGCGGCCAAATGAGGTGTTGGCTTTAGGGATGATCAGTGAGATACACCTGCTGGAGCGCGTGCTACGGATGGGTGTTGCCATCGTGACCAGTGAGCTGAGATAAGGCGGAGCTTTACCTAGCATAGACTTGTAGATGACCTGGAGCCAGTGGGTCTGGCGACGAATATGTAGCGAGGGCCAGCCGACTAGAGCATACAAGTCGCAGTGGTGGGTAGTATAAGGTGCTTTAGTGACAAAACGGATGGCACTGTGATAGACTGCATCCAGTTTGCTGAGTAGAGTGTTGGAAGCCATTTTGTAGATGACATCGCCGAAGTCGAGGATCGGTAGGATAGTCAGTTTTACTAGGGTAAGCTTGGCGGCTTGAGTGAAGGAGGCTTTGTTGCGGAATAGAAAGCCGACTCTTGATTTGATTTTCGATTGGAGATGTTTGATATGAGTCTGGAAGGAGAGTTTGCAGTCTAGCCAGACACCTAGGTACTTATAGACGTCCACATATTCTAGGTCGGAACCATCGAGGGTGGTGATGCTAGTCGGGCATGCAGGTGCAGGCAGCGACCGGTTGAAAAGCATGCATTTGGTTTTACTAGCGTTTAAGAGCAGTTGGAGGCCACGGAAGGAGTGTTGTATGGCATTGAAGCTTGTTTGGAGGTTAGATAGCACAGTGTCCAAAGACTGGCCGAAAGTATATAGAATGGTGTCGTCTGCGTAGAGGTGGATCAGGGAATCGCCCGCAGCAAGAGCAACATCATTGATATACACAGAGAAAAGAGTCGGCCCGAGAATTGAACCCTGTGGCACCCCCATAGAGACTGCCAGAGGACCGGACAGCATGCCCTCCGATTTGACACACTGAACTCTGTCTGCAAAGTAATTGGTGAACCAGGCAAGGCAGTCATCCGAAAAACCGAGGCTACTGAGTCTGCCGATAAGAATATGGTGATTGACAGAGTCGAAAGCCTTGGCGAGGTCGATGAAGACGGCTGCACAGTACTGTCTTTTATCGATGGCGGTTATGATGTCGTTTAGTACCTTGAGTGTGGCTGAGGTGCACCCATGACCGGCTCGGAAACCAGATTGCACAGCGGAGAAGGTACGGTGGGATTCGAGATGGTCAGTGACCTGTTTGTTGACTTGGCTTTCGAAGACCTTAGATAGGCAGGGCAGGATGGATATAGGTCTGTAACAGTTTGGGTCCAGGGTGTCTCCCCCTTTGAAGAGGGGGATGACTGCGGCAGCTTTCCAATCCTTGGGGATCTCAGACGAGATGAAAGAGAGGTTGAACAGGCTGGTAATAGGGGTTGCGACAATGGTGGCAGATAGTTTCAGAAATAGAGGGTCCAGATTGTCAAGCCCAGCTGATTTGTACGGGTCCAGGTTTTGCAGCTCTTTCAGAACATCTGCTATCTGGATTTGGGTAAAGGAGAACCTGGAGAGGCTTGGGCGAGGAGCTGCGGGGGGGGCGGAGCTGTTGGCCGAGGTTGAAGTAGCCAGGCGGAAGGCATGGCCAGCCGTTGAGAAATGCTTATTGAAGTTTTCGATAATCATGGATTTATCAGTGGTGACCGTGTTACCTAGCCTCAGTGCAGTGGGCAGCTGGGAGGAGGTGCTCTTGTTCTCCATGGACTTCACAGTGTCCCAGAACTTTTTGGAGTTGGAGCTACAGGATGCAAACTTCTGCCTGAAGAAGCTGGCCTTAGCTTTCCTGACTGACTGCGTGTATTGGTTCCGGACTTCCCTGAACAGTTGCATATCACGGGGACTATTCGATGCTATTGCAGTCCGCCACAGGATGTTTTTGTGCTGGTCGAGGGCAGTCAGGTCTGGGGTGAACCAAGGGCTGTATCTGTTCTTAGTTCTGCATTTTTTGAACGGAGCATGCTTATCTAAAATGGTGAGGAAGTTACTTTTAAAGAATGACCAGGCATCCTCAACTGACGGGATGAGGTCAATGTCCTTCCAGGATACCCGGGCCAGGTCGATTAGAAAGGCCTGCTCACAGAAGTGTTTTAGGGAGCGTTTGACAGTGATGAGGGGTGGTCGTTTGACTGCGGCTCCGTAGCGGATACAGGCAATGAGGCAGTGATCGCTGAGATCCTGGTTGAAGACAGCGGAGGTGTATTTGGAGGGCCAGTTGGTCAGGATGACGTCTATGAGGGTGCCCTTGTTTACAGAGTTAGGGTTGTACCTGGTGGGTTCCTTGATGATTTGTGTGAGATTGAGGGCATCTAGCTTAGATTGTAGGACTGGCGGGGTGTTAAGCATATCCCAGTTTAGGTCACCTAACAGAACAAACTCTGAAGCTAGATGGGGGGCGATCAATTCACAAATGGTGTCCAGGGCACAGCTGGGAGCTGAGGGGGGTCGGTAGCAGGCGGCAACCGTGAGAGACTTATTTCTGGAGAGAGTAATTTTCAAAATTAGTAGTTCGAACTGTTTGGGTATGGACCTGGAAAGTATGACATTACTTTGCAGGCCATCTCTGCAGTAAACTGCAACTCCTCCCCCTTTGGCAGTTCTATCTTGACGGAAGATGTTATAGTTGGGTATGGAAATCTCTGAATTTTTGGTGGCCTTCCTGAGCCAGGATTCAGACACAGCAAGGACATCAGGGTTAGCAGAGTGTGCTAAAGCAGTGAGTGAGACAAACTTAGGGAGGAGGCTTCTGATGTTGACATGCATGAAACCAAGGCTTTTTCGAACACAGAAGTCAACAAATGAGGGTGCCTGGGGACATGCAGGGCCTGGGTTTACCTCCACATCACCCGCGGAACAGAGAAGGAGTAGTATGAGGGTGCGGCTAAAGGCTATCAAAACTGGTCGCCTAGAGCGTTGGGGACAGAGAATAAGAGGAGCAGGTTTCTGGGCATGGTAGAATATATTCAGGGCATAATGCGCAGACAGGGGTATGGTGGGGTGCGGGTACAGCGGAGGTAAGCCCAGGCACTGGGTGATGATGAGAGAGGTTGTATCTCTGGACATGCTGGTAGTAATGGGTGAGGTCACCGCATGTGTGGGAGGTGGGACAAAGGAGTTATCAGGGGTATGAAGAGTGGAACTAGGGGCTCCATTGTGAACTAAAACAATGATAACTAACCTGAACAACAGTATACAAGGCATATTGACATTTGAGAGAGACATACAGCGAGGCATACAGTAATCACAGGTGTTGAATTGGGAAAGCTAGCTAAAACAGTAGGTGAGACAACAGCTAATCAGCTAGCACAACAACAGCAGGTAAAATGGCGTAGACTAGGCAACGGGGCCAACAGATAAAACAAACAAGCAGAATGGAGTACCGTGATTTATGGACAGTCCAGCGTGCATCAGCTATGTAGCCAAGAGATCAGTGTCCAGGGGGCAGCGGTGGATGGGGAAGGGAAGCTGGACTGGCGAGTGTTATCCAGGTTAAAAAAACGAACAATGACTGAATAGCTTGTAGCTAGTTAGCTGGTTAGCTTCTGGAGGTTCTTGAGTGTGTTCTAAAAATAAATAAAAAATAATAGCGATTCCGTATCACATTGGGTGAGGCAGGTTTCCGGAAGGTATAAACAAATTAAAAGTCAAAAGAGATAGAAAGTAAATATGGGTCCGGTGGGCGTTTGGGACGCGGCGATTCAGGCGGTTAGCAGGCCTGTGCTAACAAGCTAACAGTTTGTAGGCCCGGGCTAGACAAGGTAGCAGTTAGCGGACCGGAGCTGGACAAGCTAGCAGTTAGCAGGCCGAATTAGCAAGCAGGGAGATAGCGAGGGCTAGAGAGTTAGCCTTTGGGGGACGTCGCGATGGGGTGAGTCTGTTTATTCCTCTTCATGCGGTGACATCGATAGACCGGTCGTGGGCCCGGGTATTGTAGCTCAGGAGTATGCTACGGTGGTAGCGCAGGCCGGGCTAGCTTCAAGCTAAGTGGGTGGAAACGCTAGCCAGGGGTAATCGTCCAGGGTTGCGGTTTAGCTAGATAGCTAGTTGTGAAGATCCAGCGTATTTGGAAGCTTAGGTTTAGCAAAATGTTTTTAAAGGGATAGCTATGTAAAAAACGAAAAATATGTAAAAAAACGAAGAATAAACAAAATATAAACAAAATATACAGGGACACGACACGACAGGACGACTTACTGCTACGCCATCTTGGATGAGAGTCAAAGGGCTATGGTGAAGCTCATATAATTAAAGATGGAGTTTAAAATATAACTCTGACTTGTGTGTGGTTTGTCAACTCATCATTTAGTAATACAGGAAATTACCACGACAAAATACAATAGTTAACTAAAAAGTTTATTTAATTTAATTATACACATCAGAAAAAAGTGGCTGCCCAGCATGAATTCATGTACAAACATTATTTTTCATTGCATTCTTGTCATTTAGCAGATGTTTTTATCCAGAGAGACTTACAGGACAAATAAGAGTTAATTGGCTTGCTCAAGGACACAATGACAGATTTTTCACCTAGTCGGCTCAGGATTCAAACCAGCGACCTTTCAGTTACTGGCCCAACACTCCTAACCGCTAGGCTACCTGCCACCAGATCAATCGACTTCAATACAGTTATTCAAATACATTCATCATCAATGACTACAATAATGAATCTAGTATTAAAAGACAAATTAATAAACACAAGTATTCGATTCATAGCCGGTTTATCATTAAACAAAATTGTTCAGTAATATAAAATAATCCACCCAAACTAATGCTGAAAACTGATCACCACAACATCTTTATCTGAAATACACTGAGTGCACAAAACATTAGGAATGGCTTCCTAATATTGAGTTATACCTCCTTTTGTCCTCAGAACAGCCTCAATAGTCGGGGTATGGACTCTCCAAGGTGTTGAGAACGTTCCACAGGGATGCTGGCCCATGTTGACTCCAATGCTTCCCACAATTGTGTCAAGTTGGCTGGGAGTGGATCTACTCTGAATAGCTCCTTCCATGTCCTCCCACAGATGCACAATTGGATTGAGATCTGGTGACTCAGCAGGCCACTGCAGTAAGCTGAATTCCCTGTCATGTTCTTGGAATCATTCCTGGCCACCATGAAGGGATGCACCTGATTGGCAATGATTTTTTACACAAACGTTGCTCCACTTTTATCAAGGGGCCCAATATGTGGCATGAAAACACACCATCATACCACCACCACCAGCCTGCAATGTTGTACTCGTGGTTTCCTCCCATCAGCGTGAAACAGCAGGAACAGGGATTCATCAGACCAGGCAATGTTTTTAAAATTCTCCAGTGTTTTCATTCCTTAGCCCACTGCAACATCTTGTTTTCTACTGAAAGCTAATGGGGATCCAAAATAAATACAACAACTACAGTGGGGCAAAAAACGTATTTAGTCAGCCACCAATTGTGCAAGTTCTCCCACTTAAAAAGATGAGAGGCCTGTAATGTTCATCATAGGTACACTTAAACTATGACAGACAAAATAAGAAAAAAAAATCCAGAAAATCACTTTGTAGGATTTTTAATGAATTTATTTGGTAATTAAGGTGGAAAATAAGTATTTGGTCAATAACAAAAGTTTATCTCAATAGTTTGTTATGTACCCTTTGTTGGCAATGACAGAGGTCAAACGTTTTCACAAGGTTTTCACACACTGTTGCTGGTATTTTGGCCCATTCCTCCATGCAGATCTCCTCTAGAGCAGTGATGTTTTGGGGCTGTTGCTGGGCAACACAGACTTTCAACTCCCTCCAAAGATTTTCTATGGGGTTGAGATCTGGAGACTGGCTAGGCCACTCCGGGACCTTGAAATGCTTCTTACGAAGCCACTCCTTCGTTGCCCGGGCGGTGTGTTTGGGATCATTGTCATGCTGAAAAACCCAGCCACGTTTCATCTTCAATGCCCTTGCTGATGGTAGACTTTGTTACTTTGGTCCCAGCTCTCTGCAGGTCATTCACTAGGTCCCCTCGTGTGGTTCTGGGATTTTTGCTCACCGTTCTTGTGATCATTTTTACCCCACGGGGTGAGATCTTGCATGGAGCCCCAGATCGAGGGAGATTATCAGTGGTCTTGTATGTCTTCCATTTCCTAATAATTGCTCCCACAGTTGATTTCTTCAAACCAAGCTGCTTACCTATTGCAGATTCAGTCTCCCCATTCTGGTGCAGGTCTACAATTTTGTTTCTGGTGTCCTTTGACAGCTCTTTGGTCTTGGCCATAGTGGAGTTTGGAGTGTGAATGTTTGAGGTTGTGGACAGGTGTCTTTTATACTGATAACAAGTTCAAACAGGTGCCATTAATACAGGTAACGAGTGGAAGACAGAGGAGCCTCTTAAAGAAGAAGTTACAGGTCTGTGAGAGCCAGAAATCTTGCTTGTTTGTAGGTGACCAAATACTTATTTTCCACCATAATTTGCAAATAAATTCATAAAATATCCTACAATGTGATTTTCTGGATTGTTTTTCTTCTAATTTTGTCTGTCATAGTTGAAGTGTAACTATGATGAACATTGCAGGCCTCATCTTTTTAAGTGGGAGAACTTGCACAATTGGTGGCTGACTAAATACTTTTTTGCCCCACTGTATATCATTAAGGATTATCATTTTCACCTGGGTTCACCTGGTCAGTCTATGTCATGAAAAGAGCAGGTGTCCTTAATGTTTTGCAAAATCAGTGTATGTTGTGTCTACTAGCTCATTCCCACAGAAAACTGTAGAGGGAAGCAGTACCACCCAGTCACCCATCAGACTCCATTGTGAGATGCCTCACAGAGGATATTCAACCCTAAAAGCAAATTCAAGGTAATCTCAATATCTTTACAGTAGAAGCTAACAAAACACACCAAAACTGACAAGGTGCACACTGATCAGTAAAGAGAGGCTAACATTCTATAACACTCCCTTTCCTCTGCATTGTTCTCTCACAGTGAGAAACTATAGGATTACAATAGTGTTCTACACTTTCTTCATTTGATCCAATTCAACGTTGCCAATTATTTAATGACATGATAATTAAGTGGAGTGTCTATTCTTAGCTGGTCTGAGAAAACTGATGAGGTTTCTCTCCTTTATGTGTACATTGGTGTCTTTTTAATTGGCCCAATCTGTAGAATCTCTTCCCACAGTCAGTGCAGTGATAAGGCTTCTCAAAGTGTGTAGCCGTTGGTGTTTTTATATTGCCCAATTGGGAAAAACTCTTGCAACATTGAGAGCAGAAGTAAGGCTTATCTCCTTTGTCTTTTCTCTAATGACCTTTAAGCTCAGCTGGTGTTTTAACATGTTCTATAGTCAGATCAGTGGTAAGGCTCCACTCGTGTTTCCCTTGGTGTCTTTTGAAATGGCACATTCAAGAGAAACACTTTCCACAGTCAGGAGTAGGAGTAACGCTTCTCTCCTGTGTGTACATGTTCAGGTCATTTTAAGGTGTCCGGACGAGAGAAACTTGCCCCACAGTCAGAAAAGGAGTAAGGCTTCTCTAATTTGTGTATACGTTCATGTTGTTTTAAGGTACCCAGGTGAAAGAAACTCTTTCCACAGCCAGAGCAGGAGTAAGGCTTCTCTCCTGTGTGTGTTCTCTGATGAACTTTTAGTGATATTGATGTTTTGAAGCATTTTCCACATTCAGAACATGAGTAAGGCTTCTCTCCTGTGTGTGTTCTCTGATGACTTTTTAGTGATGATGATGTTTTGAAGCATTTTCCACATTCAGAACATGAGTAAGGCTTCTCTCCTGTGTGTATACGTTCATGTTGTTTTAAGGTACCCATTAGAGAGAACCTATTTCCAGTCAGAGCAGGAGTAAGGCTTCTCTCCTGTGTGTATATGTTCATGTCTTTTTAAGTGGCCCAGTTGAGAGAAACTCGCACCACATTCAGAGCAGTAGTAAGGCTTCTCTCCTGTGTGTGTTCTCTGATGAAGTTTTAGTGATGCTGATGTTTTGACGCATTTTCCACATTCAGAGCAGGAGTAAAGTTTTTCTCCTGTGTGTATTTTTAGGTGTATTTTTAGCTTTGGTAGAAATGGGAAAATCTCCTCACAATGTGTGCAGTGGTGAGACATCTTTGCTCTGTGATCTTCCTGCTGATGCTCTCTGGATGTAGAGAATGTCTCAACATGGTCTCCTGTGTGAACAATATCAGAACAACCAGTCAATTGGTGTGATATACATATCAATCAAATGTATTTTATGAAGCTCTTTTACATAAGTTGTAACAAAGTCCTTTACAGAAACCAACCCGAAATCCCCAAAGAGCAAGCAATGCAGATGTAGAAGCACAGTGGCCACGAAAAACTCCCTAGAAAGCAGGAACCTTGGAAGAAACAGAGAGGAACCAGGCTCAAATGGGTGGCCGGTCCTCTTCTGTCTGTACCGGGTGACATATGTATTCATATCAGTAGGCTGTACAATACAGGGGAATAAACTATTCTAAAAGTGGGTAAGAGATGAAAGCTAAAAAGGGGAGTGTCATCCTCCACTCACTATCACAAGGGTTAGTAACTACACAGACTCATTTCATATCATCCTCTACTCACTATCACAAGAGTTAGTAACTACACAGACTAATTTCATATCAGCCTCCACTCAGTATCACAAGGGTTAGTAACTACACGGACTCATTTCATAGAACTTTAAAACACTGGCAGTTTGTCTACTTCACTTCTTTAGTCGGGGCGGCAGGGTAGCCTAGTGGTTAGAGCATTGGGCTAGTAACCGGAAGTTCAAACCCCCGAGCTGACAAGGTAAAAATCTGTAGTTCTGCCCCTGAACAGGCAGTTAACCCACTGTTCCTAGGCCGTCATTGAAAATAAGAATTTGTTCTTAACTGACTTGCCTAGTTAAATAAAGGTAAAATAAAAATAGTCTACTCTCTGATCACTCCAGATAGCTCAGTTAACTTCTTGGACATAGGGGGCGCTCTTTTAATTTATGGATAAAAAAACATCTTCAACTGGAGGCATTTTCCATTGAGATTCAGAGGAGAACGCACACTTCCACGAACGATATATCATCGAAGAGATATGTGAAAAACACGTTGAGGATTGATTCTAAACAATGTTTACCGTGTTTCAGTCGATATTATGGAGTTGATTTGGAAAAAAGTTCGACGTTTTGATGACTGAATTTTCGGTTTTTTTTGGTAGCCAAACGTGACGCACCAAACGGAGCGATTTCTCCTAAACAAATAATCTTTCAGGAAAAACTGAACATTTGCTATCTAACTGAGAGTCTCCTCATTGAAAACATCCGAAGTTCTTCAAAAGGTAAATGATTTATTTGAATGTTTTTCTGGTTTTTGTGAAAATGTTGCCTGCTGATGCTAACGCTAAATGCTACGCTAGCTGCGCTAGCTATCAATACTGTTACACAAATGCTTGTTTTGCTATGGTTGAGAAGCATATTTAGAAAATCTGAGATGACAGTGTTGTTAACTAAAGGCTAAGCTTGAGAGCTAGCATATTAATTTAATTTAATTTGCGATTTTCATGAATAGTTAACATTGTTATGCTAATGAGCTGCGGGGATAATTACACTCCTGGATACAGGTTTTTTTCGTAGCTAAACGTGATGAACAAAACAGAGCGATTTGTCCTAAGCAAATGTTCAGTTTATCCAAAAATATTATTTGTTATCTAACTGAGTGTCCTCATTGAAAACATCTGAAGTTCTTCAAAGGTAAATTATTTTATTTGAATGCTTTTCTTGTTTTTGTGAAAATGTTGCATGCTGAATGCTACGCTAAATGCTACGCTAGCTATCAATAATCTTACACAAATGCTTGTTTTGCTATGGTTGAAAAGCATATTTTGAAAATCTGAGATGACAGTGTTGTTAACAAAAGGCTAAGCTTGAGAGCTAGCATATTTATTTCATTTAATTTGCGATTTTCATGAATAGTTAACGTTGCGTTATGGTAATGAGCTTGAGGCTGTATTCACGATCCCGGATCCGGGATGGCTAGAATCAAGAGGTTTAACCCCTTGTTCCATGCGTCTCTCCTCAGGCCGGTGGTGGCTGGTCCACTCCAGGAATCTGAGGTGCGGGAGGTTCCTCCGCCCCCTTTGGACATCGAGGGGGCCCCGGCGTATGCAGTTAGAGCCATACTGGACTCGAGGAGTCTAGCGAGGGGCCTTCAGTACCTCGTGGAGTGGGAGGGGTACGGTCCGGAGGAGAGATGCTGGTGCCGGTGGAGGACGTATTGGACCTGTCGATGCTGCAGGAGTTCCCCTGTCTCCATCCGGGTCGTCCCCGAGGCCGGTGTCGGCGCGCGGCTCAAGGGGGGTTCCTGTCACGACTTCCTCCGAAGTCGGTCCCTCTCCTTGTTCGGGCAGCGCTCGGCGTCACTGGTATTCTAGCCACCGCCGATCCACTTTTCATTTTCCATTTGTTTTGTCTTTGTTTTTTTCACACCTGGTTTCAATTCCCCCATTACAGATTCAGTATTTAACCCTCTGTTTCACACATGCATACGTATCTGATGGCTGGTATTTTGTTGCCGGGCTTTGTATGAATGCCAGTTTATTCGTGGTACCGGTATATTTCACGGACCGTTGTATTGTTTCTATACTGGTGTTTTTTCGTGTATTAAATACCTTGTCCACGCATCTCAACTCTCCTGTGTCTGACTCCTTTTCACCAGTTACCCAAAGCCTTGACAGGAACATGAGCTCAAACAGTAGACATTTGAGGTGCCGGTTCTCTGCTCCAGTGAGCTCCTGTCCAAGTCAAGCACTGATCTCATTTCAATGGATCAGGTAGCTAAGCATTGACAACAAAACATTCATATCACAAAGTACACACTTTAAAATTTGTCTACACAAAGTAAGTGCACTTAAACTAAAGTCGATTTCCCCAATTCACATAAATGGCAAAAAAAACATTTAGTACAAGTTTAGTTTTAACCTGGTCTTCAGGTATTGTATTTTCTGTTCACACCATAGTAACATTTATAGATAAAGATAGAAACAACTGAAGGTGTCTCAATATTAGTACACATGTAGAAAACTGATGATCATTACATTAAGCTTCAAAACTGGAGTGTGACCATGAAATTGTCTCTCTGCACCAGCACTGAAGTCTGTTGGAGCAGACAGAGTGGACAGCTCCATTTTACCAGCTCGTGAATTTGACACAAAATGAATAACATGCTAAACAAACTCAGAAAGCTCAAATACTTGTATTCTTTATTAAAACTACATTGAGGAAATTATGTACATTTATTCAGACAAACCAAAAGCTTCTAGCTATGTGACTTGTAAAATAGTTGATCACAATCACTCGGTTCCACACAAAAATAAAACATCAAACCTTTACCAAACGTGATAATACCTTAACGGGATTACAACCCTAAAAAGTTAACGGGATCGATATGACAACAGCGGAATGGATCCCAGCCTGCGACCCAAAACAACGACGTCGTAAAAGAGGCAAACGAAGTGGTATTCTGGTCAGGCTCCGGAGATGGGTACATCGCACACCACTACCTAGCATATTACTCGCCAATGTCCAGTCTCTTGACAACAAGGTTGATGAAATCCGAGCAAAGGTAGCATTCCAGAGAGACAGAGACTGTAGCGTTTTTTGCTACGCGGAAACATGGCTCACTCGAGAGACGCTAACGGAATCGGTGCAGCCAGCTGGTGTCTTCACGCATCGCGCCGACAGAAACAAACATCTTTCTGGAAAGAAGAGGGGCGGTGGCGTATGCCTTATGATTAACGAGACGTGGTGTGATCACAACAACATACAGGAACTCAAGTCCTTCTGTTCACCTGACTAATCGCTGCAGCTGTTCATGGTCCATGGGTAAATAGCCCACCCAATTTACCTACCTCATCCCCATACTGTTTTTATTTATTTACTTTTTTGCTCTTTTGCCCACCAGTATCTCTACCTGCACATGACCATCTGATAATTTTTCACTCCAGTGTTAATCTGCAAAATTGTAATTATTCGCCTACCTCCTCATGCCTTTTGCACACAATGTATATAGACAATTTTTTTCCTACTGTGTTATTGACTCTGTTGCTGTCTGTTCACACTGCTATGCTTTATCTTGGCCAGGTCGCAGTTGTAAATGAGAACTTGTTCTCAACTAGCCTACCTGGTTAAATAAAGGTGAAATAAAAAAATAAAAAAATAAAATGAGAATTCCTCACAATCAAATGCCGACCGCATTATCTACCAAGGGAATTCTCTTTGATTATAATCACAGCCGTATATATTCCCCCCCAAGCAGACACATCGATGTCCCTGAACAAACTTTATTTGACTCTTTGCAAACTTGAAACCACATATCCTGAGGCTGCATTCATTGTAGATGGGGATTTTAACAAGGCTAATCTGAAAACAAGACTCCCTAAATTGTATCAGCATATCGATTGCGCAACCAGGGCTGGTAAAACCTTGGATCATTGCTATTCTAACTTCCGCGACGCATACAAGGCCCTCTCCTGCCCTCCTTTCGGGAAAAACTGACCACGGCTCCATTTTGTTGCTCCCTGCCTACAGACAGAAACTAAAACAAGAAGCTGCCGCGCTCAGGTCTGTTCAACGCTGGTACGACCAATCTGATTCCACGCTTCAAGACTGCTTCGATCACGTGGACTGGGATATGTTCTGCATTGCTTCCTACAACAACATTGACGAATACGCTGATTCGGTGAGCGAGTATATTAGAAAGTGCATTGACGATGTCGTTCCCATAGCAACGGTTAAAACATTCCCAAACTAGAAACCATGGATTGATGGCAGCATCCGCGTGAAACTGAAAGCACAAACCACTGCTTTTAACCAGGGCAAGGTGACCGGAAACATGACCGAATACAATCAGTGTAGCTATTCCCTCCGCAAGGCAATCAAACAAGCTAAGCGTCAGTATAGAGACAAAGTAGAGTCACAATTCAACGGCTCAGACACAAGAGGTATGTGGCAGGGTCTACAGTCAATCACGGATTACAAAAAGAAAACCAGCCCCGTCACGGACCAGGATGTCTTGCTCCCCGACAGACTAAATCACTTTTTTGCCCGCTTTGAGGACAATACAGTGCCACTGACACGGCCCGCAACCAAAACCTGCGGACACTCCTTCACTGCAGCCGATGTGAGTAAAACATTTAAACGTGTTAACCCTCGCAAGGCTGCAGGCCCAGACGGCATCCCCAGCCGCGTCCTCAGAGCATGCGCAGACCAGCTGGCTGGTGTGTTTACGGACATATTCAATCCATCCTTATCCCAGTCTGCTGTTCCCACATGCTTCAAGAGGGTCACCATTGTCCCGGTTCCCAAGAAAGCTAAGGTAACTGAGCTAAACGACTATCGCCCCGTAGCACTCACTTCCGTCATCATGAAGTGCTTTGAGAGACTAGTCAAGGACCATATCACCTCCACCCTACCTGACACCCTAGATCCACTCCAATTTGCTTACCGCCCAAATAGGTCCAAATAGGCCCTAACCCATCTGGACAAGAGGAATACCTATGTGAGAATGCTGTTCATCGACTTCAGCTCAGCATTTAACACCATAGTACCCTCCAAACTCGCCATCAAGCTCGAGACCCTGGGTCTCGACCCCGCCCTGTGCAACTGGGTACTGGACTTCCTGATGGGCCGCCCCCAGGTGGTGAGGGTAGGTAACAACATCTCCACCCCGCTGATCCTCAACACTTGGGCCCCTCAAGGGTGCGTTCTGAGCCCTCTCCTGTACTCCCTGTTCACCCACGACTGCGTGGCCATGCACGCCTCCAACTCAATCATCAAGTTTGCGGACGACACTACAGTGGTAGGCTTGATTACCAACAACAACGAGACGGCCTACAGGGAGGAGGTGAGGGCCCTCGGAGTGTGGTGTCAGGAAAATAACCTCACACTAAACATCAACAAAACAAAGGAGATGATTGTGGACTTCAGGAAACAGCAGAGGGAGCACCCTCCTATCCACATCGATGGGACAGTAGTGGAGAGGGTAGTAAGTTAAGATCCTCAGCGTACACATCACAGACAAACTGAATTGGTCCACCCACACAGACAGCGTCGTGAAGAAGGCGCAGCAGCGCCTCTTCAACCTCAGGAAGCTGAAGAAATTCGGCTTGTCACCAAAAGCACTCACAAACTTCGACAGATGCACAATCGAGAGCATCCTGTCGGGCTGTATCACCGCCTGGTACGGCAACTGCTCAGCCCACAACCATAAGGCTCTCCAGAGGGTCGTGAGGTCTGCACAACGCATCACCTGGGGCAAACTACCAGCCCTCCAGGACACCTACACCACCCGATGTCACAGGGAGGCCATAAAGATCATCAAGGACAACAACCACCCGAGCCACTGCCTGTTCACCCCGCTATCATCCAGAAGGCGAGGTCAGTTCAGGTGCATCAAAGCAGGGACTGAGAGACTGAAAAACAGCTTCTATTTCAAGGCCATCAGACTGTTAAACAACCACCACTAACATCGAGTGGCTGCTGCCAACACACTGACTCAACTCCAGCCACTTTAATAATGGGAATTGATGGAAATGTATGTAAAATATATCACTAGCCACTTTAAACAATGCTTCTTAATATAATGTTTACATACCCTACATTACTCATCTCATATGTATATGTACAGTGGGGCAAAAAAGTATTTAGTCAGCCACCAATTGTGCAAGTTCTCCCACTTAAAAAGATGAGGCCTGTAATTTATCATAGTTACACTTCAACTATGACAGACAAAATGAGAAGAAAAAAAATCACATTGTAAGATTTTTAATGAATTTATTTGCAAATGATTTTGAAATTTGACCCTAATAACCCAGACCTGTATGTTCAAGGCACCTTGTATCATTGCCTGGAGGAATGTGCTGAGATACAAATGTTTTGGAGCTCAGTACTGCGCTATATCTCTGAGATGACCTCTACCCCAATACCATTAATCCATAAACTATGCCTCCTAAATCTTTACCCAGAGAATATCTCTTTACATAGGAGAGAAAATAAAAATGGTTGACCTCTGTCTATTACAAGCTAGACGTTCAATTGCTCTCCACTGGAAGTATGTCAGTTCCCCCTCACTTGGTCATTGGTTAAAATAATTCACGTCAAGCCTGGTTTTTGAAAAATGTACTTATATAGTGAAGAAGAAAGCCCCAGAGTTTCATTATATTTGGGATCTGTTTAATGAGTTTTTGCAAACTGATGATATTGTAGAAGCATTGGAACTGTAAATCTGTATATTCTCTATATTTTATGTGAATATTGGCTCTAGTCGAAGCGTAATCTGCATTATCTACAACTGTATATTATATAGAACTATTCTAAAAGTATCTCAAGGTTCGTTTCATAGAACTTTAAAACACTGGCAGTTTGTCTACTTCACCTCTTTAGTCTCCTCTCTGGTGCTGGTGTCAAACCATGCAAGTCTCAGTAGCATGAAATAACATCTACCTTCTGATTGAAACAGTTCTACTGCAACTTTTCATATACAGTGGGAAGTTGGAATGAACAACAAACTTAGTTCGATAGAACCTGCTCTTACCATGATTAACAGATTCCCCAATCTTCTCCTCTTCTTCATCTTTAATGTTGACATTCAGCTCCATTGTTTGACTGCAGTCTTCCAGCTTCACTGATGCCATCTCTGGATCCTACTGTAAAAACTGGGCTCTACTGTCACAATCAGGACCCAGTGACTGTGGGTTTGGACTCAGTGTGGAAGGAGAGAGGAGGCCTGCGTTTGTCCTCACTGTTGATGTTACTGGCCTCATACCAGAGTCGGCAAGTAGTAGAAGAGAAACGGACACAAAAGTTATTGTCTTGACAGTTCTGGCACTTACTTTACTCTCTATTAAATATATAATATTTTTTCTTGTTCAATTACCTAATTCAGTGCTGGACTTAGTTGTGTAATTCAGTGCTGAAATAGTTGCCGATACTCATTGTGTGCTGGTACTGTTTATATTTAGGTGCAGGAGCTTCATAATACATTTGAGCTAAAACTTAACCTGTAGTAGATAAATGCATAAATCACTCAAAAACTATTTAGTACAAGGTTACAGTTTGTTTTAGGCAGCACGATGTGCTATTTTTGGTTGGTTAGTTTCATTTTCCTGAATAACCTTGTATTCACTGTATTACTTCAAAAACACAACACAGTTGTGCAACCACAAAATGTGTGGAAGGAGAGAGGCAGCTTGGGTTTGTCCTCACTGTTGATGTTACCGGCCTCAGACTTAATCTGAGTCAGCCAGTAGTAATAAAGAGAAAGACACAAAAGTTATTGTCTTGACAGTTCTGGCACTTAATTTATTAATTTATTATCTAAAAATATTGTTTATATTTAGCCGCAGGAGTGCCACAATACTGTTGAGCTAATATTCTAAGAGGAACAGGAGTTCAAACAGTAGAAATTTGAGGTGACGGTACTCAGCTTCGGTGAGCTCCTGTCCAAGTCAAGCACTGATCTCATTTCAATAGATCTGGTAGCTAAGCATTGACAACAAAACATTAATTAATTCACATTAGACAAAGTATATACTTTAAAATTAGACTACACAACTTAAACGCACTTAATCTATAGTAGATATCCCCTATACACATAAACGCATAAATGACCCAAAAAACATTTTGTACAAGATATGGTTGTAGGCAGCACTATGTACCATTTTCCTGAATAACCTTGTCTTCACTGTATTATTCCAGTCAAAAACCAAAAGTATTTCCGTTCACACCATAGTAACATGTATAGATAGACAGATACAACTGAATGTCTCTGAATACTAGTTCACATGTAGAAAACTGATCATCATTACATTTAGCTCCAAAACAGTAGCGCAACCGTAAAATTGTCTCTCTTGCTGCACCCTCACTGCCTGCACTGATGTGCGTTAATGCAGACCGAGGGGGAACCGCCATTTTACCACCTCGTGAAATTTTACACAAAACCAAAAACGACACGTAAAACGAACCCAGAAATCTCAAATAAATGTATCCTTTATGAAATTAAGTTGACAAAATGAGATAACGTTACATACACTCAGAGACTAACTTTAACCCAAAGTCTCTGTGACTTGTAAACAAGTTATCACGTTCACTCACGCTGTTTGACACCAAAATAGCACATAAAACCTTCACCAAACGAGATAATACCTTGACGTATTTGTTACCTAGCATGTTATTACATGTTCTTTAGATATTAGAACGTGCTATTACATACCAGTAGTAATATATTAGAAACGGACACAGAAGTTATCGTCTCGGCTGCACAATTCTGACGTATCCTTTATTCTGAAGAATGATGCGCGCCTGCGCGGAACTTCCTGTTCCCCCACTACCAGTTTCTAAACCAAGAGACGTAAAAACGCGAGACTTCAGAGAAGGCTTGCGAAGCAGACCAAGCCGGGGTTTGAGAAGTCAATGAGAGAAGTGTACAATTTTGATACTTTTGCTGCGGCTAATGGGGATCCTAATAAATACCAAAAAGATTCTGTCGTCACACAGTTGATACATGGCCATTATTTTATCAATTTCATAACTGCAGTGGCTTATTCACTATAGCTCACACTGCATATCATATGTATCCTAGCATCACTAGTGGTTAGAGCGTTGGGCTAGTAGCTGAAAAGTTGCTGGATCGAATCCACGAGCTGACAAGGCTAAAATCTGTCGTTCTGCCCCTGCACAATGCAGGTAACCCACTGTTCCTTAGTAGGCCGTCATTGAGGTCATTTTTAAAAAAATCGCATGAGAAGCCAGACCGATTCAAAGCCATGTAATTAATACTATTTTGATTGATTGTCACAGAAACGAAAATAGATATAAAAGTCTAGCATAAAATCGATCAAATATCATTTAAACATTTAAATACCCAATTCACAGAAACATCAAACTATGTATGATTCATTCTGTAAATGTCTAGTAGACTTTTACAACCTTTGCTTTGAGTAGAAATCCCCGTTTTGATTTGATAGAAATACAGAAAATCTCAAATATTGCATTTAAAGATGAAGAAATCAACTCATTCAGTGATTGTTTCTTGAAAAAAGTGAGAATATGCATTTATTTAAATTACCTTAAAATAAATGTTAATTTCAAGTGCAATGTAACGGCGTTCTTCGTTTGTCGAAAGAGAGTCGGACCGAAATGCAGCGTGGTGGTTACTCATGTTCTTTAATGAAGAAAACGGCGATACATGAAATAACTTATAAATACAAAAACAACAAACGGAACGTGAAACTTATTACAGCCTATCTGGTGAACACTACACAGAGACAGGAACAATCACCCACGAAATACAAAGCGAAACCCAGGCTACCTAAATACGGTTCCCAATCAGAGGCAACGAGAATCACCTGACTCCAGATTGAGAACCGCCTCAGGCAGCCAAGCCTAACTAGACACACCCCTAATCATAGCAATCCCAAATCCTATAAAACCCCAATACGAAACCAAACACCTAACCCATGTCACACCCTGGCCTGACCAAAATATATAACGAAAACACAAAACGCTATGACCAAGGCGTGACATGCAATTTGTTCTATATGAAGTTAGACAATGTTTACAAAATCAAATCAAATTTTATTTGTCACATACACATGGTTAGCAGATGTTAATGCGAGTGTAGCGAAATGCTTGTGCTTCTAGTTCCGACAATGCAGTAATAACGAACAAGTAATCTAACTAACAATTCCAAAAAAAAAACTACTGTCTTATACACAGTGTAAGGGGATAAGGAATATGTACATAAGGATATATGAATGAGTGATGGTACAAAGCAGCATAGGCAAGATACAGTAGATGATATCGAGTACAGTATAACATATGAGATGAGTATGTAAACAAAGTGGCATAGTTAGTGGCTAGTGATACATGTATTACATAAGGATGCAGTCGATGATATAGAGTACAGTATATACATATGCATATGAGATGAATAATGTAGGGTAAGTAACATTATATAAGGTAGCATTGTTTAAAGTGGCTAGTGATATATTTACATAATTTCCCATCAATTCCCATTATTAAAGTGGCTAGAGTTGAGTCAGTGTCATTGACAGTGTGTTGGCAGCAGCCACTCAATGTTAGTGGTGGCTGTTTAACAGTCTGATGGCCTTGAGATAGAAGCTGTTTTTCAGTCTCTCGGTCCCAGCTTTGATGCACCTGTACTGACCTCGCCTTCTGGATGACAGCGGGGTGAACAGGCAGTGGCTCGGGTGGTTGATGTCCTTGATGATCTTTATGGCCTTCCTGTAGCATCGGGTGGTGTAGGTGTCCTGGAGGGCAGGTAGTTTGCCCCCGGTGATGCGTTGTGCAGACCTCACTACCCTCTGGATAGCCTTACGGTTGAGGGCGGTGCAGTTGCCATACCAGGCGGTGATACACCCCGCCAGGATGCTCTCGATTGTGCATCTGTAGAAGTTTGTGAGTGCTTTTGGTGACAAGCCGAATTTCTTCAGCCTCCTGATGCTGTCTGTGTGAGTGGACCAATTCAGTTTGTCTGTGATGTGTATGCCAAGGAACTTAAAACTTGCTACCCTCTCCACTACTGTTCCATCGATGTGGATAGGGGGGTGTTCCCTCTGCTGTTTCCTGAAGTCCACAATCATCTCCTTAGTTTTGTTGACGTTGAGTGTGAGGTTATTTTCCTGACACCACACTCCGAGGGCCCTCACCTCCTCCCTGTAGGCCGTCTCGTCGTTGTTGGTAATCAAGCCTACCACTGTTGTGTCGTCCGCAAACTTGATGATTGAGTTGGAGGCGTGCGTGGCCACGCAGTCGTGGGTAAACAGGGAGTACAGGAGAGGGCTCAGAACGCACCCTTGTGGGGCCCCAGTGTTGAGGATCAGAGGGGTGGAGATGTTGTTGCCTACCCTCACCACCTGGGGGCGGCCCGTCAGGAAGTCCAGTACCCAGTTGCACAGGGCGGGGTCGAGACCCAGGGTCTCGAGCTTGATGACGAGCTTGGAGGGTACTATGGTGTTGAATGCCGAGCTGTAGTCGATGAACAGCATTCTCACATAGGTATTCCTCTTGTCCAGATGGGTTAGGGCAGTGTGCAGTGTGGTTGAGATTGCATCGTCTGTGGACCTATTTGGGCGGTAAGCAAATTGGAGTGGGTCTAGGGTGTCAGGTAGGGTGGAGGTGATATGGTCCTTGACTAGTCTCTCAAAGCACTTCATGATGACGGATGTGAGTGCTACGGGGCGGTAGTCGTTTAGCTCAGTTACCTTAGCTTTCTTGGGAACAGGAACAATGGTGGCCCTCTTGAAGCATGTGGGAACAGCAGACTGGTATAGGGATTGATTGAATATGTCCGTAAACACACCGGCCAGCTGGTCTGCGCATGCTCTGAGGGCGCGGCTGGAGATGCCGTCTGGGCCTGCAGCCTTGCGAGGGTTAACACGTTTAAATGTCTTACTCACCTCGGCTGCAGTTAAATGTCTTACTCACCTCGGCTGCAGTGAAGGAGAGACCGCATGTTTTCGTTGCAGGCCGTGTCAGTGGCACAGTATTGTCCTCAAAGCGGGCAAAAAAGTTATTTAGTCTGCCTGGGAGCAAGACATCCTGGTCCGTGACTGGGCTGGATTTCTTCCTGTAGTCCGTGATTGACTGTAGACCCTGCCACATGCCTCTCATAAAGTTGTACAATGTTTACAATCTTAAATCGTATGCCAAATCAATGTTTGCATTTTTAGTGCAACAGGTCCACATTTTAAAGTAGTTACAAGGAACAACAGTCATTTATTTATACGTCTCTAATTTAACAGAAAAATAGGCCCCTTACAATAATGTTCTATTTTGGCTTTGTTGAAGTCCTTCATTGTCATCCCCAGACAAGCTAAATGGAACCATCTCTGGCACACAGAGCGTTCTATCTGCAGTATTAAAAACATAAAACTGGGTTATGTTGATTTACATGTAAACAACAGTTCTGGAATACCCAAATTCTGTTACATGTTTTTGCAATTAGGAACCATTTCAAATTGAAATGAATTTTTGTTCAATTGCTAAATTGACTTTAAATGACATGCATTTGACCAGAACCCTGATAGAAGCACACTTAACTGAGATGTTCATCATAGTTGAGTATTCAGCCAATATAAATCGTATAGTAGAAAAGGCACACATTTGCAAAAAACGTATAAAACATTACAATAATGGCATCTTATAGATTTGAAATATTTCTATCAAATCAAAACTGGAATTTATATTAAAAACAAAGGTTGTAAAAATATGCTAGACATTTATAGAATAAATCATATCTAGTTTGATGATTCTGTGACAAAGGTTGAATTAGTTATTGATTTAAACAGCTTTACATTGCATTTAAGATTTATATATTTCTATTAAATCAAAACTGGATTTTTTTATTCAAAACGAAGGTTGTAAAAGTATCCTAGACATTTAAAGAATAAACCATATCTATTTTTATATTTCTGTGACAATCAATGAATTAGTTACAGATTTGTACAATTATTAAGGGCTTTTTGCAAATGTCTGCTGATTGTCTGCTTAATGTCTGCTTAATGTCCGAATGTGTGAATATAAAAGCAACTTTACCTCGGGAGTAGGCAGATTATCTTCTTCAAACAACAGTAAAACTGATTGACTTTCTTCCTTCTATCCATCTACTACACGGTTTAGTGCTCCAACCACTCCTGGAATCTTCTGCTCAAGACGATGAACCTCAATATATAACAAAACCCCAGATATAACACCCTTTAATCACTGCCCTGCTCCGAAAAACACAATGCTTTCTCCTTCTGCTCTTCTGAGATGCATGAAATCAATACACAACCACTACTGGTCACTCTGACTGACTACCTTTCCTAATGGCTCCTTCACCATCTTCCTGGCCTCAAATGATCTCCCCAAAATACAGAATTGTTGATGAATTGCGCTCCAAAAGAAACCGATGTTTGTTTACAATATCACACCGGAATGTATTACAATGTATAACCGTCATGCCTCAAAACTGGGAGAAAGAAGCAAGTCATACACCCGCCATTTGTTCCTCAAGTCCGTAACACAACGACACGCGGATAATTGTGAGCATCAACAGCCTACTAGGGTCATGTCCCTCTGGCCAGGATAAACAAAGCGGCAATGTTGTGTATTGTATATTTTCGTAGCTGAATCAGAATTAGTTAGGTAACATAGATGTTCTATTTACTTTATACTTGTCATTAGAATGTTTTCTTTTGGACTATACTGTTGGCAGTTGCATTTTCCTATCTCCTCTAGGGAAAAGTCACTTGGGGCCCAGAGAGGGGAGATGTCAGGCTTGTCTTTTACATGTCTGGTAATAGGCAGAATATCCGAAAGGGAGAATTCAGGTTTGAACATTGTCTTCATCATGAATTTATCTGTGAAACCATGTGAAGGGCTCCACAATGTCTGAATTTTGAGATAGTATATGACCTAGAGGCTCACTCCCCTCAGGGAGCTTGTCCATGGGTGGGGTGTATTTGAGATGGGAGCATCTAAAGTAGACAATTGATATATGCCATTGGATGAGGTAATGTTTTGGTAATATGAAGTACCAAGAACGAGAAGTAGAACCTCATCCAAGACACCAAACTGAACGATAATTTATAGCTAATGCTATCTGGCTATGGGATAATCCTCTTTCAAGTAAAAGGTCTTTGTGAAGTTCCTGAGATCTGTGGTTCGCCATGTGAGATGAGAGGGGTGTATCTTGGCTATAAAAGATACTAAGTATTCTTTTGTAAGCACTCTAAGAGAATTCATTTATAGACACTGAATTGATCTGAGAGTCAAAGGGCTATGGTGAAGCTCATATAATTAAAGATGTTTAAAATATAACTCTGACCTGTGTGTGGTTTGTAAACTCATCATTTAGTAATACAGGAAATTACCACGACAAAATACAATATTTAACTAAAAGGTTTATTTCATTTAATTATACACATCAGAAAAAAGTGGCTGCCCAGCATGAATTCATGTACAAACATTTTTCATTGCATTCTTGTCATTTAGCAGATGTTTTTATCCAGAGAGACTTACAGGACAAATAAGAGTTAATTGACTTGCTCAAGGGCACAATGACAGATTTTTCACCTAGTCGGCTCAGGATTCAAACCAGCAACCTTTCAGTTACTGGCCCAACACTCTTAACCGCTAGGCTACCTGCCACCAGATCAATTATATTCAATACAGTTATTCAAATACATTCATCATCAATGACTAAAATAATGAATCTAGTATTAAAAGACAAATTAATAAAAACACAAGTATTCGATTCATAGCCTGTTTATCATTAAACAAAAGTTGTTTAGTAATATAAAAGAATCCACCCAAACTAATGCTGAAAACTTATCACCACAACATCTTTATCTGATATACACAAAACATTAGGAATGGCTTCCTAATATTGAGTTATACCTCCGTTTGTCCTCAGAACAGCCTCAATAGTCGGGGTATGGACTCTCCAAGGTGTTGAGAACGTTCCACAGGGATGCTGGCCCATGTTGACTCCAATGCTTCCCACAATTGTGTCAAGTTGGCTGGGAGTGGATCTACTCTGAATAGCTCCTTCCATGTCCTCCCACAGATGCACAATTGGATTGAGATCTGGTGACTCAGCAGGCCACTGCAGTAAGCTGAATTCCCTGTCATGTTCTTGGAATCATTCCTGGCCACCATGAAGGGATGCACCTGATTGGCAATGATTTTTACACAAACGTTGCTCCACTTTTATCAAGGGGCCCAATATGTGGCATGAAAACACACCATCATACCACCACCACCAGCCTGCAATGTTGTACTCGTGGTTTCCTCCCATGTCCTCCCACAGATGCACAATTGGATTGAGATCTGGTGACTCAGCAGGCCACTGCAGTAAGCTGAATTCCCTGTCATGTTCTTGGAATCATTCCTGGCCACCATGAAGGGATGCACCTGATTGGCAATGATTTTTACACAAACGTTGCTCCACTTTTATCAAGGGGCCCAATATGTGGCATGAAAACACACCATCATACCACCACCACCAGCCTGCAATGTTGTACTCGTGGTTTCCTCCCATCAGCGTGAAACAGCAGGAACAGGGATTCATCAGACCAGGCAATGTTTTTAAAATTCTCCAGTGTTTTCATTCCTTAGCCCACTGCAACTGCAGTATCTTGTTTTCTACTGAAAGCTAATGGGGATCCAAAATAAATACAACAACAACAACTACAGTGGGGCAAAAAAGTATTTAGTCAGCCACCAATTGTGCAAGTTCTCCCACTTAAAAAGATGAGAGGCCTGTAATGTTCATCATAGGTACACTTAAACTATGATAGACAAAATGATTTTTTAAAAACCAGAAAATCACATTGTAGGATTTTTTATGAATTTATTTGCATATTATGGTGGAAAATAAGTATTTGGTCAATAACAAAAGTTTATCTCAATACTTTGTTATATACCCTTTGTTGGCAATGACAGAGGTCAAATGTTTTCTGTAAGTCTTCACGAGGTTTTCACACACTGTTGCTGGTATTTTGGCCCATTCCTCCATGCAGATCTCCTCTAGAGCAGTGATGTTTTGAGGCTGTTGCTGGGCAACACAGACTTTCAACTCCCTCCAAAGATTTTCTATGGGGTTGAGATCTGGAGACTGGCTAGGCCACTCCGGGACCTCGAAATGCTTCTTACGAAGCCACTCTTTCGTTGCCCGGGCGGTGTGTTTGGGATCATTGTCATGCTGAAAGACCCAGCCACGTTTAATCTTCAATGCCCTTGCTGATGGTAGGCTTTGTTACTTTGGTCCCAGCTCTCTGCAGGTCATTCACTAGGTCCCCCCGTGTGGTTCTGGGATTTTTGCTCACCGTTCTTGTGATCATTTTTACCCCACGGGGTGAGATCTTGCATGGAGCCCCAGATCGAGGGAGATTATCAGTGGTCTTGTATGTCTTCCATTTCCTAATAATTGCTCCCAGTTGATTTCTTCAAACCAAGCTGCTTAACCTATTGCAGATTGTCTTCACAGCCTGGTGCAGGTCTACAATTTTGTTTCTGGTGTCCTTTGACAGCTCTTTGGTCCTGGCCATAGTGGAGTTTGGAGTGTGACTGTTTGAGGTTGTGGACAGGTGTCTTTTATACTGATAACAAGTTCAAACAGGTGCCATTAATACAGGTAACGAGTGGAAGACAGAGGAGCCTCTTAAAGAAGAAGTTACAGGTCTGTGAGAGCCAGAAATCTTGTTTGTTTGTAGGAGGTGACCAAATACTTATTTTCCACCATAATCTGCAAATAAATTCCCCAAAAAAATCCTACAATGTGATTTTCTGGATTTTTTTTCTTTAATTTTGTCTGTCATAGTTGAAGTGTACCTATGATGAACATTACAGGCCTCTCTCATATTTTTAAGTGGGAGAACTTGCACAATTGGTGGCTGACTAAATACTTTTTTTGCCCCACTGTATATCATTAAGGATTATAGTTTTCACCTGGGTTCACCTGGTCAATCTATGTCATGAAAAGAGCAGGTGTCCTTAATGTTTTGCAAAATCAGTGTGTTGTGTCTACTAGCTCATTCCCACAGAAACCTGCAGAGGGAAGCAGTACCACCCAGTCACCCATCAGACTCCATTGTGAGATGTCTCACAGAGGATATTCAACCCTAAAAGCAAATTCAAGGTAATCTCAATATCTTTACAGTAGAAGCTAACAAAACACAACAAAACTGACAAGGTGCACACTGATCAGTAAAGAGAGGCTAACATTCTATAACACTCCCTTTCCTCTGCATTGTTCTCTCACAGTGAGAAACTATAGGATTACAATAGTGTTCTACACTTTCTTCATTTGATCCAATTCAACGTTGCCAATTATTTAATGACATGATAATTAAGTGGAGTGTCTATTCTTAGCTGGTCTGAGAAAACTGATGAGGTTTCTCTCCTTTATGTGTACATTGGTGTCTTTTTAATTGGCCCAATCTGTAGAATCTCTTCCCACAGTCAGTGCAGTGATAAGGCTTCTCTCAAGTGTGTAGCCGTTGGTGTGTTTTCCCAATTGGGAAAAACTCTTGCCACATTGAGAGCAGAAGTAAGGCTTCTCTCCTTTGTCTTTTCTCTAATGACCTTTAAGCTCAGCTGGTGTTTTAACATTTCCTACAGTCAGATCAGTGGTAAGGCTCCACTCATGTTTCCCTTGGTGTCTTTTGAAATGGCACATTCAAGAGAAACACAGAGCAGGAGTAACGCTTCTCTCCTGTGTGTACATGTTCAGGTCATTTTAAGGTGTCCGGACGAGAGAATCTTGCCCCACAGTCAGAAAAGGAGTAAGGCTTCTTTCTTTTGTGTATACATTCATGGCTTATTAAGTATCCCAGGTGAGAGAATCTCTTTCCACAGTCAGAGCAGGGGTAAGGCTTCTCTCGTTTGTGTATATGTCCATGTTTTTTTAAGTGGCCCAGTGTAGAGAAACTCGCCCCACATTCAGAGCAGTAGTAAGGCTTCTCTCCTGTGTGTGTTCTCTGATGAATTTTTAGTGATGTTTATGTTTTGAAGCATTTTCCACATTCAGAACATGAGTAAGGCTTCTCTCCTGTGTGTATACGTTCATGTTGTTTTAAGGTACCCATTAGAGAGAACCTATTTCCACAGTCAGAGCAGGAGTAAGGCTTCTCTCCTGTGTGTGTTCTCTGGTGACGTTTTAGTGATGTTGATCTTTTGAAGCTTTTTCCACATTCAGAGCAGGAGTAAGGCTTCTCTCCTGTGTGTGTTCTCAGATGAATTTTTAGTGATGTTGATGTTTTGAAGCATTTTTCACATTCAGAGCAGGAGTAAGGCTTCTCTCCTGTGTGTTTTGTCTGATGAATTTTTAGTGCAGTTGATCTTTTGAAGCATTTTCCACATTCAGAGCAGGAGTAAGGCTTCTCTGTGTGTATACGTTCATGTCTTTTTAAGGTGCACGGTCGAGAGAAACTCTTTCCACAGTCAGAGCAGGAGTAAGGCTTCTCTCCTTTGTGTATACGTTCATGTTGTTTTAAGTATCCCAGGTAAGAGAATCTCTTTCCACAGTCAGAGCAGGAGTAAGGCTTCTCTCCTGTGTGTGTTCTCTGATGAATTTTTAGTGATGTTGATGCTTTGAAGCATTTTGCACATTCAGAGCAGGAGTAAGGCTTCTCTCCTGTGTGTGTTCTCTGATGAATTTTTAGCGCAGTTGATCTTTTGAAGCATTTTCCACATTCAGAGCAGGAGTAAGGCTTCTCTGTGTGTATACGTTCATGTTTTTTTAAGTGGACCAGTGAAGAGAAACTCGCCCCACATTCAGAGCAGGAGTAAGGCTTCTCTCCTTTGTGTATATGTTCATGTTTTTTTAAGTGGACCAGTGAAGAGAAACTCGCCCCACATTCAGAGCAGGAGTAAGGCTTCTCTCCTGTGTGTGTTCTCTGATGAATTTTTTGTGATGTTGATGTTTTGAAGCATTTTCCACATTCAGAACAGGAGTAAGGCTTCTCTCCTGTGTGTGTTCTCTGATGAATTTTTAGTGATGTTGATGTTTTGAAGCATTTTCCACAGTCAGAGCAGGAGTAAGGCTTCTCTCCTGTGTGTGTTCTCTGGTGACGTTTTAGTGATGTTGATGTTTTGAAGCATTTTCCACATTCAGAGCAGGAGTAAGGCTTCTCTCCTGTGTGTATACGTTCATGTTGTTTTAAGGTACCCATTAGAGAGAACCTATTTCCACAGTCAGAGCAGGAGTAAGGCTTCTCTCCTGTGTGTGTTCTCTGGTGAATTTTTAGTGATTTTGATGTTTTGAAGCATTTTGCACATTCAGAGCAGGAGTAAGGCTTCTCTCCTGTGTGTGTTCTCTGATGAATTTTTTGTGATGTTGATGTTTTGAAGCATTTTGCACATTCAGAGCAGGAGTAAGGCTTCTCTCCTGTGTGTTTTGTCTGATGAATTTTTAGTGCAGTTGATCTTTTGAAGCATTTTCCACATTCAGAGCAGGAGTAAGGCTTCTCTGTGTGTATACGTTCATGTCTTTTTAAGGTGCACGGTCGAGAGAAACTCTTTCCACAGTCAGAGCAGGAGTAAGGCTTCTCTCCTTTGTGTATACGTTCATGTTGTTTTAAGTATCCCAGGTAAGAGAATCTCTTTCCACAGTCAGAGCAGGAGTAAGGCTTCTCTCCTTTGTGTATACGTTCATGTTGTTTTAAGTATCCCAGGTAAGAGAATCTCTTTCCACAGTCAGAGCAGGAGTAAGGCTTCTCTCCTTTGTGTATACGTTCATGTTGTTTTAAGTTTCCCAGGTGAGAGAATCTCTTTCCACAGTCAGAGCAGGAGTAAGGCTTCTCTCCTGTGTGTTTTGTCAGATGAATTTTTAGTGCAGTTGATCTTTTGAAGCATTTTCCACATTCAGAGCAGGAGTAAGGCTTCTCTCCTGTGTGTGTTCTCTGATGAACTTTTAGTTCAGTTGATGTTTTGAAGCATTTTCCACATTCAGAGCAGGAGTAAGGCTTCTCTCCTGTGTGTGTTCTCTGATGAACTTTTAGTTCAGTTGATGTTTTGAAGCATTTTCCACATTCAGAACATGAGTAAGGCTTCTCTCCTGTGTGTATTTTTAGGTGTATTTTTAGCTTTGATAGAATTGGGAAAATCTCCTCACAATGTGGGCAGTGGTGAGACATCTTTGCTCTGTGATCTTCCTGCTGATGCTCTCTGGATGTAGAGAATGTCTCAACATGGTCTCCTGTGTGAACAATATCAGAACAACCAGTCAATTGGTGTGATATACATGTCAATCAAATGTATTTATGAGCTCTTTTTACATAAGTTGTAACAAAGTCCTTTACAGAAACCAACCCGAAATCCCAAAAGAGCAAGCAATGCAAGATGTAGAAGCACAGTAGCCAGGATAAACTCCTAGAAAGCAGGAACTTTGGAAGAAGAATGAGAGGAAGCAGGCTCAATGGGTGGCCAGTCCTCTTCTGTCTGTACCGGGTGACATATGTGACGTATGTATTTATATCAGTAGGCTTGTAACAATACAGGGGAATATAACTATTCTAAAAGTGGGTAAGAGATGAAAGCTAAAAAGGGGATGTCATCCTCCACTTACTATCAAAGGTTAGTAACTACACAGACTAATTTCATATCATCCTCCACTCACTATCACAAGAGTTAGTAACTACACAGACTCATTTCATAGAACGTTAAAACACTGGCAGTTTGTCTACTTCACTTCTTTAGTCTACTCTCTGATCACTCCAGATAGCCCAGTTAATAAAACAAATGCTGGCAATACTGGTGTTAAACCATGCACGTCTCAGTAGCATAAAAATAACCTACCGTCTCATTGAAACAGTTCATCATGAAACAGTTCTACTGCAACTTTTCATACACAGTGGGAAGTTGGAATGAACAACAAACTTAGTTAGTTAGAACCAGCTCTTACCATGATTAACACATTTCCCAATCTTCTCCTCCTCTTCTTCTTCATCTTTAATGTTGACATTCAGCTCCAGTGTTTGACTGCAGTCTTCCAGCTTCACTGATGCCATCTCTGGATCCTGCAGTGCAAACTGGGCCCCACTGTCACAATCAGGACCCAGTGACTGTGGTTTGCACTCAGTGTGGAAGGAGGAGAGAGGCAGGCTGGGTTTGTCATTACTGTT
>NW_022263701.1:0-45382 GCF_002021735.2 Oncorhynchus kisutch
TAGATCCAGTTATGTGGAGATAGCCCCTCTCTCTGCTATTACCGATAACGGGCCTATCGAATTTTTCATACCAGGCCATGGTGACAACTATCTGGACCTCACAACACCTTGGTGCATTTACGTCTAAAAGTGACCAAAAGAGATGGGTCTAATATTGCAGACGATGCCAAAGTGAGTCTCATTAATTACCCCTTGGCCACCATTTTCTCCCAAGTTGATGTGACTTTGGGTGAACGCCTAATCAGTCAAAGCAGCGCTACATACCCTTATAGAGCCATCATGGAGTGTTTACTAAACTACTCCGAAGACACTCTCAAAACCCAATTTAGCGCCGGGCTGTTTAGCAAGGATACTGCAGGAGCCTCTATGGAATCGACAGACCCTTCCACCGGTGCAAACAAAGGACTAGCGGCACGAGCTCGCTACTGCGCCGAATCTCGAGAGTTTCATTTGCTAGGCCCTATACACTCTGACATTTTCTTTCAAGAACGGTTACTCTTAAATTCGGTTGATTTAAGATTAAAATTAACCAGGGCCAAGGATGATTTTTGCCTGATGTCTCCCCAAGACGGGGATTTTAGTTTGAAAGTGTTGGGGGCAACCCTTTTTATTAAAAAAGTATCTGTATCTCGGCCGTGCGCCTGGGTCACTCACATGCTTTGATGAAAGGAAATGCCCTTTACCCTCTCCAAAGAATTACCATGAAAACCTTTAGCATACCTGTGGGCAGTAGAATCTGCAGTCAAGAAAACCTATTTCTAGGCCCTTACCTAGATATGTGGTTATAGGTCTGGTTGATCACGCCTCTAATACGGGCAGTTTAGATAAAAACCCTTTAATTTTCAGCACTTCAATGCAGAGTATGTAGCGCTCTGTCAGGACGGACGTCAGGTTCCGGCGAAGGCTTTCCAACCACAATTTAATAACAACATATCTGTGCGAGAATTTTACAATCTATTCCTGGCTACAGGGCGACATCTAAAAGATCTCTCTTTACCTATTGACAGAAATGATTTTGCAGAGGGTTACACATTGTATGCTTTCAATTTATCACCTGATGATGACACCTCAGGAAATCTGTCTGTGGTGTCCCAAGGTAACCTCAGGCTGGAAATGCGTTTCCGTACACCTTTAGCCTGTACAGTTAGCATGATTGTTTACGCATGCTCTGATTCAATCTTGGAAGTGAATGCCCGAAGACAGGTCTTAGTGGATTATTATTAAGGACCTTTGAACAAAGACATGAATACCCAAGAGTTGGACGGGCTCATGAGCCGCTTGATTGGAAAACAATTTTGTGGAGTGTTGGCTTGTGATGAATTACCTATGGAGATATGGTCTGAGAGGCCTGCAATGTTATTGTCAATACCCATCCTAAACACATGCCTGGTGAACATTGGCTAGCTATGACATTAGAACAGGAAGGTGGACGAAAAATCTCAACTTTTTTTGATTCCTATGGCTTTCCCCCCGGTTTTTCACATTTCCCTAAATCTATTAAAGATTTTTTGACCCTAAACGGTACAAAGATCTACTACAACATCAAACAAGTGCAAGATAACCTTTCCACTACATGCGGTCACCACTGTGTATTTTACCTGTGCCAAAGAGCCCGGGGAGTTTCTTTTGAAGATGTTATGTCTCTTTATAAGGATGATTTAAGAAGTAATGATAACCTTGTATCTTGTTTTGTTAGAAAATATCAAAAGTGTTCAAATGTGTGTCCTTTAAGAACGCGTAATCAAGGCGTATGCTCACGTCATATGTTTCAAGAATGCCACAAATGTTAACTTGCTTATTTTTCAAATAAAAATTTATTGAATTTAATCATAGTCATTCAAAAGTCATTTTCAAAAGTCTAACCACGCCGAGAGATCGGGTTTAGGAAAAGGTCCTGAGACGTTCATGGGAGTAAATGAGTTAGCATCATCGCTTTCATATGGGGCCGGTGTCGTTGGGGCATCTTTAGGGGTGCTGTATCTCGTTGAAGGCTTTTGTTTTAAAGCTTGAATCTGTTGACGAAGCTTATGGTTGGGTACACCGGAGAGGGGGATGTTGAGGATTGCCAGGGCCTTAAGAAACTGACGCCAGCCGGGAGGCCTTCGGTCATCAGCAACCTTGTGGGCAGCCGTGGTACTTTTAAGCAAGTCCTGCATATGGGACCCCCTAACCACAGAGCCCTGAAGGATAAACTCTCCAGAGTCGTTCCAAGCAGCTATCCCCTTTGAGTCTTTTATCTTGTTCATAATGTATTTAACATTCTTCCTGTTACGTAAAGGCACATGTGTCAGTAGGTCATGCATAACTTTATCTTCAAATGGCATTTGAGCTTCACCCGACATATTATCTCCACTAGGTAAGATCGACGGTACAGGCCTTACAGGGGCATGGCTATCGTTAGGTTCGACATCTGTTAAAGGGTCCGGTAGGGAAAGGGTTAAATGGTTAGTCTCTCTCTCCCCTTGCTTTACCCGAGTCAAATACCTTTGCATTAGGTTTGTGTATTTTTGAATCTTATCATAGGGGTTCAATCCTTTTCGGTTCAAAACATCCTTCATGGCCGTATCCAAATCATTTTCCGCTGTTTGTCTGATATCTTCAGGACCCTGCATTTGTTTTTTAAGTCTATCCAACTCTTGTTGAGGCACCAAGTACATTTTAGTGGCCATCACACCACGTGTTCAACCACCACGTCTGGCCGCAATAAGGCTGGTGATGAAGGGCACGGCTATACTGAGTAAAGGTAGAAGAAAACCCCCAGACTGTTGTATACTATGTCTTTTCTTTTGAAGACTGGCCCTTTTATTGGCAAAGAGTTTGATCGCTGTCTTTTGTCTCCTTAATTTTTTCAATTGGTTCAGGGTGAGTGGAATGCGTCCTTTGAGAAGATTCAAAGCAATCTCACATAGGGCTAATATGAGATCTGAAGAACAGCGACCCAAGATGGCCTTCCGTTCTTTAGCTGTAGAACCTACTAGCCTTCTCAAGAGGGGGAGGTTTCTTTTTAAACGCAGAGACATAGCGTTTACTTTTTAGGAAGGTATGCAGCAGGCCTCTCCCCCGGAAACAGCCCTGTACGTAGCCTAAGGTGTTCTGGAGTATTTGCTTTTAAATCCACGATTAAATAAGAAAATGGCTCTTTGGTAGCGTCCTCATAGCTCTCCATAAAGTATGATTTCCGTCCAGGGTACATCTGCTGAGCTAGAGTGCTAATTTGCAGTTTGTCTCTAGGATTTTTAAACAATACCATGTAGTTGGCATTCAAGCTAATGGTCCGACTATTTTACCTTGGTGAAACACATTCTGGACCAAGTAAAGCACGGACAGGTTTCTATGATGAGTATATTGGGTAAAAGCTCGTGCAATTTCAGGGTGTTCGCTACCAGCAAATAGCATATCGTCCAAAACCAGCAGATTATTTACATGTGGGGGGAGAAGTTCATCATCAGACAGAGAATCGGGTATTCCTTCAACAAACTTGATTTTTATTGTCTTCAATAATTCATCATACAGAGGTTGGTAACATGAATAACACCATACAATATTGTCAGGCTTTTGAGATAACACATGTTCAGAATTCTCTAAAATACTTTTTACAAAAAAAGTTTTGCCACTGTTTGAAGGGCCTGCAATTAATGCTGAAAAGGCAATTGTAGCCGGGGGTCAAAACCCTCGACAGCAGTCATAATATCTTAAGCTTTAAGACACACTGGGGCTTGTAGCATAAGTCAGTAGCCAAAGGGCAATGTGGTACCGTCAGGCAATAGCTGTCTCTTGTCATAGACTACCCTGAATCTTTTAGTGAGTGGTGCGTTTCTTAGATGGAACCCCTTTTTATCCCTCACTATTTTGTTGTAGGAGCTCAAAATCTCCAAGTCACTATTCTTGTCCTTTACGAACCCCTCGACCAAGCGCGTGATTGATTCCAAGTTTACACGCGGTGCATTTTCATAGTTTTGAGTCACGCCTTTGGCTTTCAACACCACGTGATTGGCTTTAGTCCTAAAAGCATAGCTTTTTGGACCACATGAGGACCATTCTGTAATATGGTCACCCTCTTCGAGTTCACTCGTTAAACCCCCAAGATAGTTGCTAAGTGGGGGGGTCCAATCCCCCGGTTTGCTTACATAGACCACAGAGTCTGTGTCGTGGTAAAGAACCCGCCTCTGAAGCTGTTCCATGAGGGTGTACAGTTCAAGGCGGCCATAGGCTGTGGTAAATGCTGCAAGAAACACATTTACATTACCCGGGGGTAGAACCCACTTTTGGTGGCGCCTCCATTGCACCAAGGCAATGTCTTGACTCAAGAAGGAAAAATGTGAAATTTCGTATTGGTCCGAAAAAACAAATTCCAAAAATTCTTCGGGGTCTTTAATGATCGAAGTTGTTAGCATATTGCATCTCTGCGCTAATTTCCCCCAAAGGGAGTTCAAGTACAATTTCGACACATTTCTTTTGGTTTTGTTGACCTCTATTCTGTCAGGGTCAAGAAGTATGCCTTCTCTGTCATGGTAGTCTTGAATGTACTGGTCTTTACTTTCTTGATCTGTGACCGATGCAGGATAGCCTGAAGCCATCTGCTTGCATCTCAAGAAGGTTTTGATGTACTCTTTAAAAAGTGTGTCTGATTTCCTGGAAAAGTTCCACACTTCAAAGATTTTGGCCACACGATACCCCTTCTCTAAAGCCTTAGAGAATTCTACAGTGACCCATACACCGGTCAGGGCTCTTTCTTGATCTGTGTGATCACAGGGGTTTTCCTGGTTGTGGTTTTCACAGCATGTGCGACAAAGGGGAAAGAAAAGTTTTCCTTTAGGACCCTTGTAAGGCAACACAGGTATAAACAGCCCCCTAGGAGGGTAGACAGTCGCTTTGATTAAACCAAAATAATTTTGGGGTTCGTCAAAGTCGCTGTGAATAATTTCAGGATGCCCTATAGGATAGAATGAGGAACTCATTACATGAGGATATAGGGATGTAAAATCTACATAGCCTATTGTCTCGTCGGGTTGAGCTACATAACGCAATGTCAAAGCATTGGTCCGGCCTCCAAACAAGGCCTGTCGCGGTTCCAGGGGCTCTGGAGGGTCATAATGGGTAAGGAAGGCCTTAACACTAGGATCTGCCTTTTTGAGGGCTGTCCATTCGTGCTCCCACAAAACCACAACTTTTAACCCGTAAGTAGCCTTTAAAGAATTCAGTTTGTCTTGAAACTCTTGGTACATTTCCCCAAAAGTCTTTTGGGTTAGGACACACAAGGTGTGGGGGACAAAGCATAATTTACAACCGTGGAAGAAACAACCGTTGTACTCATACACTGTCTCAACCCCGTCAATCTGTGTGTATCCATCTACATGGTAAGGCCCAAAAGCCTTCTCCCCCCGATTCAAAGCATGTTGGATAAAAATATCTTTATCCTGGGCCAAGTACTCCAACCATTGAATGGAACCACTAGAGTAGGCCTTGAATTGGCGTCGGTAGTTGTCTGGCGATGGGATAGCTATAGATTCAGGAGTTAGATAGTGTGTACGATAGGTTTTCATGCACGCTGATGCAATAGTTGTACAGCTCCAGGGGTCAATGCCCGCATCTTTGATTACCTCTTCTCTGAATCTGAGGCATCCTTCACGAAGTATAACAACGTCATTGTCACAGTATGATTCCATCTCTTTATGGAAATCAAAAGTGCCATGTCTTACGGTCTCGTACCATGTCATGAATCTCTCACGCTCTTTGGGAGACATTTGATCACACCCGTACATTTCGGGGGCTGGATAAGATCCTATATAATGTAGATTCTCCTCAGATGTGAAGAAATGAGGGAAATAGCCTTTGACAGAGTTTTCAAAACCCAAGGCCTCTGGCATTTGAGCCAATCTCATGGGTAAGAAGCTTAAGCTGTCAATGTATCTCTGTTTGAAGGCGGGGTCAACAAAGCATAATATTTTACTCCCTTGAGCTATGACACTGGGTGCCACGCCTTGCTGTATCAAAGGGTTCAGAAGCAGATAGGAGTCATAGGCCCTAGCATTGTGAGCTATAAACGTGAAGTTTCTGTACTGGGCTTTTCTAAAATGTTTTAGAAAGAGCCGGGCACAATTGGGTCCCTCGGCCGACCATTTTTCACCCTTGAAAGTCATGGTTGACACAAAAATAGGCAAATGAACCCCTGATTGCTGATTTGTCTCAAAATCATAAAACACATATTTCTCTGTATGTTCATCTTCAGCCAAGGGCTGAATGTAACACTCATGTGTTACTTCTTGAACCGCTTCCGCGTCTCTGCTTTTCAAAGGACCTTTACAGATTGGGCAGTGTATAATTCCACAAACATGAGGTTTAGGGCTATCTATTTTAAGGTTGTAATTGCAATGACATTTTGGACATTTCTTGTTAATGTCACAACTGCTTACAGATTTACATGCCTTGGGATGCCATGTTTCAGTTTTGTGTTTTTCGTAACAGTAGGCCGAACGACATGTGCGGTGACAATCCGCACAGGGGGTCAAGTTTAGCGGCTGCATAGGGCAATGTTTATCCAGACATACTGAACAGTTGTAACGGCACGAGTGCCCCCCCATGCGTGTGTAGCCGGTATGACAGGCTGGACAGACATATGGCGCGCCTAAAAAGGCTGTGATGTTAGTTACGGCATAGTAATGCTCATTTTGCACATAAAAGTACATAGTCTTAGGATGTGGTTCGGGTATATTTTGGAACTTGAGGAGAGCGTCATTAGCCCTACTGTGGTACAAAACCACAATCTTGATGTTCAGAAAGTTTTCAAATTTGACTATGTCTGAGAAAGCCACAGCATCCTGTATACCGAGACCCACCGCAGTTTGTAGCTCGAGAGCTTTATGTAACGCGGCTTGATCAGTACATCCGGGGCTGAGTAAGTGGGCCAAACCTATGGCAAAACATAGCTTATTACCTGGATTGTGAACGTTTATGAGATAGGCCCTTTTATTGCTTATGATTTCGGACTGCATTAAACTCTCGAGCTTTCGTCTCTGACCCCCGCCCCCTTGTGGTTGGCGTACTAATTGTACTACAAGTTCGAGGGTCCTATCTGCTAGCACGTTTAAATTTGACTGTACAAGGCGTTCTAGCAGTTTAACAAATTGTTCAAGCTCTGCTTCACCATTCTGTAAAATAAGCGATACCTTGCTCTGTAGACTGTCTCCACAAATTTCCAACTGTAAGAGATCCCTAGGTTCGCTATAATCTCTAATCCTCGCTAACAGTTCATTCAAAGTGTCCATAAGCATTACGTAAAACACAGCATATTCCCGAATCTGACCCCCCCATGCGAAATTGAAAAACTGGCGAACCTCAATATTGTTGAATTTATTTCGACGCAAAACATGTACACTTCGATCAAGACCTCCCCCTCCAGATTTACTAGGCAATTGTCCAACTGTTCAAAAACATCGTATTGGGTTTCAGACTCTTCGGACATTGGTGTTAAAGGCTGATTTATAGGTGTCTGGGGTGCCGAATTAAACCTAGCGCTCTCGTTCTGTACACTGATCTCAAGACCGCCCCCCTCCAGATTTGCTAGACATTTGTCCAACTGTTCAAAAACATCATATTGACTTTCAGACTCTTCGGACAATGTTGTTAAAGGCTGTCTTAGAGGTGTCTGTGGGGCCGAATTAAACCTAGGGCTCGCGTTAAGCTGGGTAATTAGAGATATGATGGTTTCGGGAATCTGTGTTAACATGTTTTCCTCGGAAGGCCCTGACTCATTCATACGTGTAATAATGTCTATGAGTTCGGAGGGAATCTGGGATAATAGATTTTCATCTATTGTCATTATGTCAATTACCCCCGAATCATTCATATGGTTAACTATATCTTGGAGCTCTGTAGGGATCCTGGCTAAGAGTGTTTCAATTGTCTCACTTTGGTCTATAGGGGGCGCCATCTGTCTAATTAAGGATGTGTGTGTGTGTGTGTGTGTGTTTACATGTGTGTTTTTTAACGGCGGTATTTGCTTGTTTTAGCCCTAATGTTTTTTAACATACGGGGTAGCTCGCTACGCCAGAATGACACATCCTGATTGTATTGATGCTCGAGTAGAATACACATGCGCCTCTGGAGTAGAGCCTTTCGTGATTTTAAACCCAGGGTAAACGCTTTGAAAAAACGTTCTTGGTCTATTTCAGAATCTGCTGTTTCCCCCACAGAATTGGCCGATTCAAGAAGGTTGGCAGCTTCACAGAACATCAAATCGTCTACCTCAGAAATGTCATTTAAATCTTTGACATCATCAGGTTTCGCTGGTGTCTTTGGAGCCTCCTCGGGGATGCTTGTCTGGGCATCCTCCGATGTTTGTGCGTTGTGTTCATAAGCCGGTGAGGAGTCTGAAATAAAATAATACATACACAAATAGGTTATTAACCCTAAATATGTTAAAAATGCCAAATACATTTCAGATATAAGCCTATATATTAACAATACATTAATTAAATACCTCGGCTTTTTTGACGAGGGCTGTTCTGAAGAAGCTCTGAAACCAGGGGCTGTTGTGTTTGTTCAACCTGTATTACAGCATCTGCAGGTCCGGTAGATGGGGAGCCTGAAAAAAAAAAAAAAAAACAGCATTAGGCCTTGTTTTAACATATTCCGGCATAAAAAAAATATATAAATATTAAAATAATAATATATATAAATAATAATATATAATTGATTCATACCTAGTCCTTGGAACGACGTCTCGTGAATATCGGCCAAGTAGAATTGTTCGGGTGAAGCGGAACTGTGGATCTGAGCACTAATTATCCTTTGGTGTTTAGAAATATGGGGGACAACGTTGTCCTGGCCAAGGGGAGTTGACCTGCCGTTTAAAGTCTCTGTTCGCTGCTTTTGGGTAAATACATCCTGGGAGTAGGGCAGAATTGTCTCGTAGTCATATGCTTCGCAGAAACCGTTCAGGCTCCATAGGGCATCGTTTAACCTTCTAGGCTTTAGGTCCTCTGTAAACATATAAAATAACTTTTAATATAAGATGCCCACACTTTTTGTTTTTAAGGTATAAATATTTTTATGTATGGAATTCTTGGAGCTTACTTACGTTGACAATTCAGGGCAGGCGTTTGTTTCGGAGCCCCATGGGATGATTCGAGCTCAGTTATACCTCGGAGTATCTGCGTGAATGCTTCAGAATCTATAAAACATTCGACAATATTAAAGCTATAATCACTTTAGCTAATATTGCCTTGTTATACGGTAAGCATACTGATCCTGTGTGAAGCTCCAGAATGTTTTAAAGGATTTTTGGGTACGAGTGAGGGCCACATGTCTTACATATTCCACCCGGAGGATTCTACGGTAAAGATATTCACAGACCGTGGACCCAAACCCCTTTATCCTGCAAAACCTGGGAGTTTTCCCCCGGCTCTGGGGATGAGAGAATGGCTAAACATCAGGCTGGCTCTTTGTAAAATTGAACAGGTCCTAAGTGTTACAAATGTGCCAGGATATGCGTTGGAAGAACAGGTCTGCGGCCGCAGTGATCTCAAGGCTCTAAGAATTGCTTCAATGGACTATAGCCCTGACAACAAAGTGACAATTTTAGCCTGTGACCTTTATGATAAGTCTAATGCTACAAAGTCTGTCAATTCTCCGGTAGCTTCCAGAGCACGCAAACATGTAAACTTTTTATTCCTGTGTTTAGTTTTAAATGGGTGGATTATCCAATTTTCATAACACTTATGAATAAGCTGGACATTCTCTTCCAAAATGGGGAACAGTTAAAGCGCTGGGCGAGGCTTTCCTTGAGACAGAGTCAAGACCAAAAGGCCCGACGGAGGATCTACCCCTGGAGTGAAAACTTACCACAGTGTTGATGGACCTAGCAAGAGAGCCTTGCCTTTTGAGGGTGAACTCGACACGGACAATGGCGGTTGGTTGCATAAGCTCCCAGGATCTGTAAGAAAGGCATCGTAAAATACCTTAAGAATGTAAGGATATAAATGTATGTACTAAATATTTTGAATGAAATAAAATGGTTTTAAAATCAGAATCTCACCACGTTATGAACTCTCGCGTTTGTTCACCTCTTAGCGCAGTCTGTCCCTGAGAAAAATCTTGCGGAAAAAAGCCATGTGCGCGCGTATGTGCGTGAGGGAGTTTTCTGTAGTGGCTGTGTGTGTGTGTGTGTGTGTGTGTGTGGTGTGTGTTTTCAAAAACAGAAAAAGGGGGGGCGGGTTGTTTGTTAAAAAAATACCCTTGCATGCCTGGTGGGTCGTTTGAAACCAAGGTTTACACTAGCCTGCAAAACAGATGCCTACCCCCCAACAATAATATTGTGTCTTACGACTCCTAATCTTAAAGGCCTTTCATAAAACTATTTTTTTAGGTGGGCTAAAAAGTCATTCATCCCAGCGATGTCGAGAACAACCCACCCCCATGCATCTAGGTGCTAGCACCCCGGAGATTTTAGAAGCTCCAAAAGGATCCTAATGTTTAGACACACCCAATACCATGTGTTTGAAATGTGTCAAATATACCATGGGCGGGGGTATAGCCCGAAAAAAACGACAAACCCCAAATGCTATGTAAAAAATCATTCAGGGGTTTTTCTCTAGGTCGTAGGGTACAAAAGCGCTAGAAACCATGGGCAATGTTAGCAGCGTTTTAGTTCCGATGCAAACAGCACCTCCAGAAACTCCAAGAATCGTTATCGGACTGAAGCGTTAAAAAAGATAATCGGGGAAAACAGTCTAATGGATCTATCGCAAGGTGAGTTCTTGAAATAAATCTTTATTAGATTTGGTTGTTGTGGGGAATTGTTTGAAAAGCGTGGGATGTTATAGAAATATTAAACAATCATTAGGATCAGTATGCTTACCGTATAACAAGGCAATATTAGCTAAAGTGATTATAGCTTTAATATTGTCGAATGTTTTATAGATTCTGAAGCATTCACGCAGATACTCCGAGGTATAACTGAGCTCGAACCATCCCAATGGGGCTCCGAAACAAAGTGCAGACAACAAACGCCTGCCCTGAATTGTCAACGTAAGTAAGCTCCAAGAATTCCATACATAAAAATATTTATACCTTAAAAACAAAAAGTGTGGGCATCTTATATTAAAAGTTATTTTATATGTTTACAGAGGACCTAAAGCCTAGAAGGTTAAACGATGCCCTATGGAGCCTGAACGGTTTCTGCGAAGCATATGACTACGAGACAATTCTGCCCTACTCCCAGGATGTATTTACACAAAAGCAGCGAACAGAGACTTTAAACGGCAGGTCAACTCCCCTTGGCCAGGACAACGTTGTCCCCCATATTTCTAAACACCAAAGGATAATTAGTGCTCAGATCCACAGTTCCGCTTCACCCGAACAATTCTACTTGGCCGATATTCACGAGACGTCGTTCCAAGGACTAGGTATGAATCAATTATATATTATTATTTATATATATTATTATTTTAATATTTATATATTTTTTTTATGCCGGAATATGTTAAAACAAGGCCTAATGCTGTTTTTTTTTTTTTTTTTTTTTTCAGGCTCCCCATCTACCGAACCTGCAGATGCTGTAATACAGGTTGAACAAAGACATCAGCCCCTGGTTTCAGAGCTTCTTCAGAACAGCCCTCGTCAAAAAAGCCGAGGTATTTAATTAATGTATTGTTAATATATAGGCTTATATCTGAAATGTATTTGGCATTTTTAACATATTTTAGGGTTAATAACCTATTTGTGTATGTATTATTTTTATTTCAGACTCCTCACCGGCTTATGAACACAACGCACAAACATCGGAGGATGCCCAGACAAGCATCCCCGAGGAGGCTCCAAAGACACCAGCGAAACCTGATGATGTCAAAGATTTAAATGACATTTCTGAGGTAGACGATTTGATGTTCTGTGAAGCTGCCAACCTTCTTGAATCGGCCAATTCTGTGGGGGAAACAGCAGATTCTGAAATAGACCAAGAACGTTTTTTCAAAGCGTTTACCCTGGGTTTAAAATCACGAAAGGCTCTACTCCAGAGGCGCATGTGTATTCTACTCGAGCATCAATACAATCAGGATGTGTCATTCTGGCGTAGCGAGCTACCCCGTATGTTAAAAAACATTAGGGCTAAAACAAGCAAATACCGCCGTTAAAAAACACACATGTAAACACACACACACACACACACATCCTTAATTAGACAGATGGCGCCCCCTATAGACCAAAGTGAGACAATTGAAACCCTCTTAGCCAGGATCCCTACAGAGCTCCAAGATATAGTTAACCATATGAATGATTCGGGGGTAATTGACATAATGACAATAGATGAAAATCTATTATCCCAGATTCCCTCCGAACTCATAGACATTATTACACGTATGAATGAGTCAGGGCCTTCCGAGGAAAACATGTTAACACAGATTCCCGAAACCATCATATCTCTAATTACCCAGCTTAACGCGAGCCCTAGGTTTAATTCGGCCCCACAGACACCTCTAAGACAGCCTTTAACAACATTGTCCGAAGAGTCTGAAAGTCAATATGATGTTTTTGAACAGTTGGACAAATGTCTAGCAAATCTGGAGGGGGGCGGTCTTGAGATCAGTGTACAGAACGAGAGCGCTAGGTTTAATTCGGCACCCCAGACACCTATAAATCAGCCTTTAACACCAATGTCCGAAGAGTCTGAAACCCAATACGATGTTTTTGAACAGTTGGACAATTGCCTAGCAAATCTGGAGGGGGGAGGTCTTGATCGAAGTGTACATGTTTTGCGTCGAAATAAATTCAACAATATTGAGGTTCGCCAGTTTTTCAATTTCGCATGGGGGGGTCAGATTCGGGAATATGCTGTGTTTTACGTAATGCTTATGGACACTTTGAATGAACTGTTAGCGAGGATTAGAGATTATAGCGAACCTAGGGATCTCTTACAGTTGGAAATTTGTGGAGACAGTCTACAGAGCAAGGTATCGCTTATTTTACAGAATGGTGAAGCAGAGCTTGAACAATTTGTTAAACTGCTAGAACGCCTTGTACAGTCAAATTTAAACGTGCTAGCAGATAGGACCCTCGAACTTGTAGTACAATTAGTACGCCAACCACAAGGGGGCGGGGGTCAGAGACGAAAGCTCGAGAGTTTAATGCAGTCCGAAATCATAAGCAATAAAAGGGCCTATCTCATAAACGTTCACAATCCAGGTAATAAGCTATGTTTTGCCATAGGTTTGGCCCACTTACTCAGCCCCGGATGTACTGATCAAGCCGCGTTACATAAAGCTCGAGAGCTACAAACTGCGGTGGGTCTCGGTATACAGGATGCTGTGGCTTTCTCAGACATAGTCAAATTTGAAAACTTTCTGAACATCAAGATTGTGGTTTTGTACCACAGTAGGGCTAATGACGCTCTCCTCAAGTTCCAAAATATACCCGAACCACATCCTAAGACTATGTACTTTTATGTGCAAAATGAGCATTACTATGCCGTAACTAACATCACAGCCTTTTTAGGCGCGCCATATGTCTGTCCAGCCTGTCATACCGGCTACACACGCATGGGGGGGCACTCGTGCCGTTACAACTGTTCAGTATGTCTGGATAAACATTGCCCTATGCAGCCGCTAAACTTGACCCCCTGTGCGGATTGTCACCGCACATGTCGTTCGGCCTACTGTTACGAAAAACACAAAACTGAAACATGGCATCCCAAGGCATGTAAATCTGTAAGCAGTTGTGACATTAACAAGAAATGTCCAAAATGTCATTGCAATTACAACCTTAAAATAGATAGCCCTAAACCTCATGTTTGTGGAATTATACACTGCCCAATCTGTAAAGGTCCTTTGAAAAGCAGAGACGCGGAAGCGGTTCAAGAAGTAACACATGAGTGTTACATTCAGCCCTTGGCTGAAGATGAACATACAGAGAAATATGTGTTTTATGATTTTGAGACAACTCAGCAATCAGGGGTTCATTTGCCTATTTTTGTGTCAACCATGACTTTCAAGGGTGAAAAATGGTCGGCCGAGGGACCCGATTGTGCCCGACTCTTTCTAAAACATTTTAGAAAAGCCCAGTACAGAAACTTCACGTTTATAGCTCACAATGCTAGGGCCTATGACTCCTATCTGCTTCTGAACCCTTTGATACAGCAAGGCGTGGCACCCAGTGTCATAGCTCAAGGGAGTAAAATATTATGCTTTGTTGACCCCGCCTTCAAACAGAGATACATTGACAGCTTAAGCTTCTTACCCATGAGATTGGCTCAAATGCCAGAGGCCTTGGGTTTTGAAAACTCTGTCAAAGGCTATTTCCCTCATTTCTTCACATCTGAGGAGAATCTACATTATATAGGATCTTATCCAGCCCCCGAAATGTACGGGTGTGATCAAATGTCTCCCAAAGAGCGTGAGAGATTCATGACATGGTACGAGACCGTAAGACATGGCACTTTTGATTTCCATAAAGAGATGGAATCATACTGTGACAATGACGTTGTTATACTTCGTGAAGGATGCCTCAGATTCAGAGAAGAGGTAATCAAAGATGCGGGCATTGACCCCTGGAGCTGTACAACTATTGCATCAGCGTGCATGAAAACCTATCGTACACACTATCTAACTCCTGAATCTATAGCTATCCCATCGCCAGACAACTACCGACGCCAATTCAAGGCCTACTCTAGTGGTTCCATTCAATGGTTGGAGTACTTGGCCCAGGATAAAGATATTTTTATCCAACATGCTTTGAATCGGGGGGAGAAGGCTTTTGGGCCTTACCATGTAGATGGATACACACAGATTGACGGGGTTGAGACAGTGTATGAGTACAACGGTTGTTTCTTCCACGGTTGTAAATTATGCTTTGTCCCCCACACCTTGTGTGTCCTAACCCAAAAGACTTTTGGGGAAATGTACCAAGAGTTTCAAGACAAACTGAATTCTTTAAAGGCTACTTACGGGTTAAAAGTTGTGGTTTTGTGGGAGCACGAATGGACAGCCCTCAAAAAGGCAGATCCTAGTGTTAAGGCCTTCCTTACCCATTATGACCCTCCAGAGCCCCTGGAACCGCGACAGGCCTTGTTTGGAGGCCGGACCAATGCTTTGACATTGCGTTATGTAGCTCAACCCGACGAGACAATAGGCTATGTAGATTTTACATCCCTATATCCTCATGTAATGAGTTCCTCATTCTATCCTATAGGGCATCCTGAAATTATTCACAGCGACTTTGACGAACCCCAAAATTATTTTGGTTTAATCAAAGCGACTGTCTACCCTCCTAGGGGGCTGTTTATACCTGTGTTGCCTTACAAGGGTCCTAAAGGAAAACTTTTCTTTCCCCTTTGTCGCACATGCTGTGAAAACCACAACCAGGAAAACCCCTGTGATCACACAGATCAAGAAAGAGCCCTGACCGGTGTATGGGTCACTGTAGAATTCTCTAAGGCTTTAGAGAAGGGGTATCGTGTGGCCAAAATCTTTGAAGTGTGGAACTTTTCCAGGAAATCAGACACACTTTTTAAAGAGTACATCAAAACCTTCTTGAGATGCAAGCAGATGGCTTCAGGCTATCCTGCATCGGTCACAGATCAAGAAAGTAAAGACCAGTACATTCAAGACTACCATGACAGAGAAGGCATACTTCTTGACCCTGACAGAATAGAGGTCAACAAAACCAAAAGAAATGTGTCGAAATTGTACTTGAACTCCCTTTGGGGGAAATTAGCGCAGAGATGCAATATGCTAACAACTTCGATCATTAAAGACCCCGAAGAATTTTTGGAATTTGTTTTTTCGGACCAATACGAAATTTCACATTTTTCCTTCTTGAGTCAAGACATTGCCTTGGTGCAATGGAGGCGCCACCAAAAGTGGGTTCTACCCCCGGGTAATGTAAATGTGTTTCTTGCAGCATTTACCACAGCCTATGGCCGCCTTGAACTGTACACCCTCATGGAACAGCTTCAGAGGCGGGTTCTTTACCACGACACAGACTCTGTGGTCTATGTAAGCAAACCGGGGGATTGGACCCCCCCACTTAGCAACTATCTTGGGGGTTTAACGAGTGAACTCGAAGAGGGTGACCATATTACAGAATGGTCCTCATGTGGTCCAAAAAGCTATGCTTTTAGGACTAAAGCCAATCACGTGGTGTTGAAAGCCAAAGGCGTGACTCAAAACTATGAAAATGCACCGCGTGTAAACTTGGAATCAATCACGCGCTTGGTCGAGGGGTTCGTAAAGGACAAGAATAGTGACTTGGAGATTTTGAGCTCCTACAACAAAATAGTGAGGGATAAAAAGGGGTTCCATCTAAGAAACGCACCACTCACTAAAAGATTCAGGGTAGTCTATGACAAGAGACAGCTATTGCCTGACGGTACCACATTGCCCTTTGGCTACTGACTTATGCTACAAGCCCCAGTGTGTCTTAAAGCTTAAGATATTATGACTGCTGTCGAGGGTTTTGACCCCCGGCTACAATTGCCTTTTTCAGCATTAATTGCAGGCCCTTCAAACAGTGGCAAAACTTTTTTTGTAAAAAGTATTTTAGAGAATTCTGAACATGTGTTATCTCAAAAGCCTGACAATATTGTATGGTGTTATTCATGTTACCAACCTCTGTATGATGAATTATTGAAGACAATAAAAATCAAGTTTGTTGAAGGAATACCCGATTCTCTGTCTGATGATGAACTTCTCCCCCCACATGTAAATAATCTGCTGGTTTTGGACGATATGCTATTTGCTGGTAGCGAACACCCTGAAATTGCACGAGCTTTTACCCAATATACTCATCATAGAAACCTGTCCGTGCTTTACTTGGTCCAGAATGTGTTTCACCAAGGTAAAAATAGTCGGACCATTAGCTTGAATGCCAACTACATGGTATTGTTTAAAAATCCTAGAGACAAACTGCAAATTAGCACTCTAGCTCAGCAGATGTACCCTGGACGGAAATCATACTTTATGGAGAGCTATGAGGACGCTACCAAAGAGCCATTTTCTTATTTAATCGTGGATTTAAAAGCAAATACTCCAGAACACCTTAGGCTACGTACAGGGCTGTTTCCGGGGGAGAGGCCTGCTGCATACCTTCCTAAAAAGTAAACGCTATGTCTCTGCGTTTAAAAAGAAACCTCCCCCTCTTGAGAAGGCTAGTAGGTTCTACAGCTAAAGAACGGAAGGCCATCTTGGGTCGCTGTTCTTCAGATCTCATATTAGCCCTATGTGAGATTGCTTTGAATCTTCTCAAAGGACGCATTCCACTCACCCTGAACCAATTGAAAAAATTAAGGAGACAAAAGACAGCGATCAAACTCTTTGCCAATAAAAGGGCCAGTCTTCAAAAGAAAAGACATAGTATACAACAGTCTGGGGGTTTTCTTCTACCTTTACTCAGTATAGCCGTGCCCTTCATCACCAGCCTTATTGCGGCCAGACGTGGTGGTTGAACACGTGGTGTGATGGCCACTAAAATGTACTTGGTGCCTCAACAAGAGTTGGATAGACTTAAAAAACAAATGCAGGGTCCTGAAGATATCAGACAAACAGCGGAAAATGATTTGGATACGGCCATGAAGGATGTTTTGAACCGAAAAGGATTGAACCCCTATGATAAGATTCAAAAATACACAAACCTAATGCAAAGGTATTTGACTCGGGTAAAGCAAGGGGAGAGAGAGACTAACCATTTAACCCTTTCCCTACCGGACCCTTTAACAGATGTCGAACCTAACGATAGCCATGCCCCTGTAAGGCCTGTACCGTCGATCTTACCTAGTGGAGATAATATGTCGGGTGAAGCTCAAATGCCATTTGAAGATAAAGTTATGCATGACCTACTGACACATGTGCCTTTACGTAACAGGAAGAATGTTAAATACATTATGAACAAGATAAAAGACTCAAAGGGGATAGCTGCTTGGAACGACTCTGGAGAGTTTATCCTTCAGGGCTCTGTGGTTAGGGGGTCCCATATGCAGGACTTGCTTAAAAGTACCACGGCTGCCCACAAGGTTGCTGATGACCGAAGGCCTCCCGGCTGGCGTCAGTTTCTTAAGGCCCTGGCAATCCTCAACATCCCCCTCTCCGGTGTACCCAACCATAAGCTTCGTCAACAGATTCAAGCTTTAAAACAAAAGCCTTCAACGAGATACAGCACCCCTAAAGATGCCCCAACGACACCGGCCCCATATGAAAGCGATGATGCTAACTCATTTACTCCCATGAACGTCTCAGGACCTTTTCCTAAACCCGATCTCTCGGCGTGGTTAGACTTTTGAAAATGACTTTTGAATGACTATGATTAAATTCAATAAATTTTTTATTTGAAAAATAAGCAAGTTAACATTTGTGGCATTCTTGAAACATATGACGTGAGCATACGCCTTGATTACGCGTTCTTAAAGGACACACATTTGAACACTTTTGATATTTTCTAACAAAACAAGATACAAGGTTATCATTACTTCTTAAATCATCCTTATAAAGAGACATAACATCTTCAAAAGAAACTCCCCGGGCTCTTTGGCACAGGTAAAATACACAGTGGTGACCGCATGTAGTGGAAAGGTTATCTTGCACTTGTTTGATGTTGTAGTAGATCTTTGTACCGTTTAGGGTCAAAAAATCTTTAATAGATTTAGGGAAATGTGAAAAACCGGGGGGAAAGCCATAGGAATCAAAAAAAGTTGAGATTTTTCGTCCACCTTCCTGTTCTAATGTCATAGCTAGCCAATGTTCACCAGGCATGTGTTTAGGATGGGTATTGACAATAAACATTGCAGGCCTCTCAGACCATATCTCCATAGGTAATTCATCACAAGCCAACACTCCACAAAATTGTTTTCCAATCAAGCGGCTCATGAGCCCGTCCAACTCTTGGGTATTCATGTCTTTGTTCAAAGGTCCTTAATAATAATCCACTAAGACCTGTCTTCGGGCATTCACTTCCAAGATTGAATCAGAGCATGCGTAAACAATCATGCTAACTGTACAGGCTAAAGGTGTACGGAAACGCATTTCCAGCCTGAGGTTACCTTGGGACACCACAGACAGATTTCCTGAGGTGTCATCATCAGGTGATAAATTGAAAGCATACAATGTGTAACCCTCTGCAAAATCATTTCTGTCAATAGGTAAAGAGAGATCTTTTAGATGTCGCCCTGTAGCCAGGAATAGATTGTAAAATTCTCGCACAGATATGTTGTTATTAAATTGTGGTTGGAAAGCCTTCGCCGGAACCTGACGTCCGTCCTGACAGAGCGCTACATACTCTGCATTGAAGTGCTGAAAATTAAAGGGGTTTTTATCTAAACTGCCCGTATTAGAGGCGTGATCAACCAGACCTATAACCACATATCTAGGTAAAGGGCCTAGAAATAGGTTTTCTTGACTGCAGATTCTACTGCCCACAGGTATGCTAAAGGTTTTCATGGTAATTCTTTGGAGAGGGTAAAGGGCATTTCCTTTCATCAAAGCATGTGAGTGACCCAGGCGCACGGCCGGAGATACAGATACTTTTTTAATAAAAAGGGTTGCCCCCAACACTTTCAAACTAAAATCCCCGTCTTGGGGAGACATCAGGCAAAAATCATCCTTGGCCCTGGTTAATTTTAATCTTAAATCAACCGAATTTAAGAGTAACCGTTCTTGAAAGAAAATGTCAGAGTGTATAGGGCCTAGCAAATGAAACTCTCGAGATTCGGCGCAGTAGCGAGCTCGTGCCGCTAGTCCTTTGTTTGCACCGGTGGAAGGGTCTGTCGATTCCATAGAGGCTCCTGCAGTATCCTTGCTAAACAGCCCGGCGCTAAATTGGGTTTTGAGAGTGTCTTCGGAGTAGTTTAGTAAACACTCCATGATGGCTCTATAAGGGTATGTAGCGCTGCTTTGACTGATTAGGCGTTCACCCAAAGTCACATCAACTTGGGAGAAAATGGTGGCCAAGGGGTAATTAATGAGACTCACTTTGGCATCGTCTGCAATATTAGACCCATCTCTTTTGGTCACTTTTAGACGTAAATGCACCAAGGTGTTGTTGAGGTCCAGATAGTTGTCACCATGGCCTGGTATGAAAAATTCGATAGGCCCGTTATCGGTAATAGCAGAGAGAGGGGCTATCTCCACATAACTGGATCTATCTATTGAATGCTGCGTTAACGGTGCCGTGAAAAGATCAAGTTCTGTCTTTATAGCTTCAGAGGACATTCGATGTAAAAGAGCCATGTCACTTATTCTTTTAGAAAATACTTCCTAGTATTCTTTTAGCCTGTTTTGGTACAGACCTCCTCACTTTACCCCGTCTTTGACTTACTGAGGTTCTTTTAACAGTTAACCGCCGCTTTTTAGGTGCAGGTCTACGCCTTAAACCAGGGGGTCTCTTTTTTGGCCTTCGAGACAATATCATAAGCCCCGAGCCTTCTTGATGCTCCACCTCTGGTGACGCCCTTCGGGTCATAGCATTGGCTACAACCTCACTTACTATATTTTTAGCCGCTGATTTTAAATGTGGTTTGGCTATGCTGAAGCCTCTCTTCATAAACGGTAAAACCATCCTGAAGAGGTTACGGAATATACCTCCTATCCCCGAACCATACATTGTCGGCGCTCCATGATATCCTGGTAGTCCATTACCCACTTGATCCACATAGTATGAAACATAACGGTTAGGGTCGAGCTGATGGTGCTCCATAACCCTTTTATTTGTATTATGTTTATAAATATAATACAGCTATTATATATGTAGAGAGGTTTTGGTGGGTCTAAAGTGGAGTTTTACAATCGTTTTACCATAAGTAAATTCAATGTTTTCGTTCTGATCCGTTTTAAGCTCAACCAGAATGTTTTCAATATAGTTCTTGCTGACATGTACGTAGTGCGGCTTGTCATAATTGACAGTGACGATGTCCCCATCCTTGCCGTCTATATGAACTGTTCGCAGGAGGGGCACACAGCTGTCTCCGACCCTTTGATAGGTTATGATGTCGGTATAGACAAATATGTTGTAAAAGCCTGCATGTATATCCGCAGGGAATGGGAATAATTTATCGTTCACATACGTCCATTTATTGGGACCCATCCCCAACATGTAGGATAAATTACCGCTGGTCTTTATACCTCCGTTAGCAGGCCCTGAGATTTGTATCCTTTTATGGATTGGATTGTAGAATAGGAATATTTCCATCTTGTTCAGGGTTAGGTGTTCATTCAACTCTGAGACGATCCTGTCGACGGTTCTATAGAAACCTTTTTTAAGCTTAATAAGTTTCGCAGGTTCCGAGAACCTTTTGCAATAAAAATCACGGTCCTTAGCTTTGATATTATACCAACTATGGGGGTATGTAATCTCGCTGAGACCTACTTCCCAAGCCTCTGATAACTCTATAGCTTTGGAAAATTGGTTGTATACTTCGAACTCTGATTATTACGATATATCTGTGCCGACGCATTACTGGGAGAGTCAGGTAGAAGCCGCTGTGTTCCATGATGCCCAACTGTGTACACGCGAATGATGCGCTAGTTATCATGACTAGGGGTTTAAATTAACCCCCGTTGCCTCCACCACATCCTGCTCCAATACCCAACTGTTGAACTTTTGAGGCCAGTTTTTTCCAGCGGACCAGTAACCATTTTTTACCCTTTTCTCTCTTCTGATCTAGAATCTCCTCCACGTGAAAGACTTTGTCTTTCACGGTGGAGGAGATTCTAGATCAGAAGAGAGAAAAAGGGTAAAAAATGGTTACTGGTCCGCTGGAAAAACTGGCCTCAAAAGTTCAACAGTTGGGTATTGGAGCAGGATGTGGTGGAGGCAACGGGGGTTAATTTAAACCCCTAGTCATGATAACTAGCGCATCATTCGCGTGTACACAGTTGGGCATCATGGAACACAGCGGCTTCTACCTGACTCTCCCCAGTAATGCGTCGGCACAGATATATCGTAATAATCAGAGTTCGAAGTATACAACCAATTTTCCAAAGCCTATAGAGTTATCAGAGGCTTGGGAAGTAGGTCTCAGCGAGATTACATACCCCCATAGTTGGTATAATATCAAAGCTAAGGACCGTGATTTTTATTGCAAAAGGTTCTCGGAACCTGCGAAACTTATTAAGCTTAAAAAAGGTTTCTATAGAACCGTCGACAGGATCGTCTCAGAGTTGAATGAACACCTAACCCTGAACAAGATGGAAATATTCCTATTCTACAATCCAATCCATAAAAGGATACAAATCTCAGGGCCTGCTAACGGAGGTATAAAGACCAGCGGTAATTTATCCTACATGTTGGGGATGGGTCCCAATAAATGGACGTATGTGAACGATAAATTATTCCCATTCCCTGCGGATATACATGCAGGCTTTTACAACATATTTGTCTATACCGACATCATAACCTATCAAAGGGTCGGAGACAGCTGTGTGCCCCTCCTGCGAACAGTTCATATAGACGGCAAGGATGGGGACATCGTCACTGTCAATTATGACAAGCCGCACTACGTACATGTCAGCAAGAACTATATTGAAAACATTCTGGTTGAGCTTAAAACGGATCAGAACGAAAACATTGAATTTACTTATGGTAAAACGATTGTAAAACTCCACTTTAGACCCACCAAAACCTCTCTACATATATAATAGCTGTATTATATTTATAAACATAATACAAATAAAAGGGTTATGGAGCACCATCAGCTCGACCCTAACCGTTATGTTTCATACTATGTGGATCAAGTGGGTAATGGACTACCAGGATATCATGGAGCGCCGACAATGTATGGTTCGGGGATAGGAGGTATATTCCGTAACCTCTTCAGGATGGTTTTACCGTTTATGAAGAGAGGCTTCAGCATAGCCAAACCACATTTAAAATCAGCGGCTAAAAATATAGTAAGTGAGGTTGTAGCCAATGCTATGACCCGAAGGGCGTCACCAGAGGTGGAGCATCAAGAAGGCTCGGGGCTTATGATATTGTCTCGAAGGCCAAAAAAGAGACCCCCTGGTTTAAGGCGTAGACCTGCACCTAAAAAGCGGCGGTTAACTGTTAAAAGAACCTCAGTAAGTCAAAGACGGGGTAAAGTGAGGAGGTCTGTACCAAAACAGGCTAAAAGAATACTAGGAAGTATTTTCTAAAAGAATAAGTGACATGGCTCTTTTACATCGAATGTCCTCTGAAGCTATAAAGACAGAACTTGATCTTTTCACGGCACCGTTAACGCAGCATTCAATAGATAGATCCAGTTATGTGGAGATAGCCCCTCTCTCTGCTATTACCGATAACGGGCCTATCGAATTTTTCATACCAGGCCATGGTGACAACTATCTGGACCTCAACAACACCTTGGTGCATTTACGTCTAAAAGTGACCAAAAGAGATGGGTCTAATATTGCAGACGATGCCAAAGTGAGTCTCATTAATTACCCCTTGGCCACCATTTTCTCCCAAGTTGATGTGACTTTGGGTGAACGCCTAATCAGTCAAAGCAGCGCTACATACCCTTATAGAGCCATCATGGAGTGTTTACTAAACTACTCCGAAGACACTCTCAAAACCCAATTTAGCGCCGGGCTGTTTAGCAAGGATACTGCAGGAGCCTCTATGGAATCGACAGACCCTTCCACCGGTGCAAACAAAGGACTAGCGGCACGAGCTCGCTACTGCGCCGAATCTCGAGAGTTTCATTTGCTAGGCCCTATACACTCTGACATTTTCTTTCAAGAACGGTTACTCTTAAATTCGGTTGATTTAAGATTAAAATTAACCAGGGCCAAGGATGATTTTTGCCTGATGTCTCCCCAAGACGGGGATTTTAGTTTGAAAGTGTTGGGGGCAACCCTTTTTATTAAAAAAGTATCTGTATCTCCGGCCGTGCGCCTGGGTCACTCACATGCTTTGATGAAAGGAAATGCCCTTTACCCTCTCCAAAGAATTACCATGAAAACCTTTAGCATACCTGTGGGCAGTAGAATCTGCAGTCAAGAAAACCTATTTCTAGGCCCTTTACCTAGATATGTGGTTATAGGTCTGGTTGATCACGCCTCTAATACGGGCAGTTTAGATAAAAACCCTTTAATTTTCAGCACTTCAATGCAGAGTATGTAGCGCTCTGTCAGGACGGACGTCAGGTTCCGGCGAAGGCTTTCCAACCACAATTTAATAACAACATATCTGTGCGAGAATTTTACAATCTATTCCTGGCTACAGGGCGACATCTAAAAGATCTCTCTTTACCTATTGACAGAAATGATTTTGCAGAGGGTTACACATTGTATGCTTTCAATTTATCACCTGATGATGACACCTCAGGAAATCTGTCTGTGGTGTCCCAAGGTAACCTCAGGCTGGAAATGCGTTTCCGTACACCTTTAGCCTGTACAGTTAGCATGATTGTTTACGCATGCTCTGATTCAATCTTGGAAGTGAATGCCCGAAGACAGGTCTTAGTGGATTATTATTAAGGACCTTTGAACAAAGACATGAATACCCAAGAGTTGGACGGGCTCATGAGCCGCTTGATTGGAAAACAATTTTGTGGAGTGTTGGCTTGTGATGAATTACCTATGGAGATATGGTCTGAGAGGCCTGCAATGTTTATTGTCAATACCCATCCTAAACACATGCCTGGTGAACATTGGCTAGCTATGACATTAGAACAGGAAGGTGGACGAAAAATCTCAACTTTTTTTGATTCCTATGGCTTTCCCCCCGGTTTTTCACATTTCCCTAAATCTATTAAAGATTTTTTGACCCTAAACGGTACAAAGATCTACTACAACATCAAACAAGTGCAAGATAACCTTTCCACTACATGCGGTCACCACTGTGTATTTTACCTGTGCCAAAGAGCCCGGGGAGTTTCTTTTGAAGATGTTATGTCTCTTTATAAGGATGATTTAAGAAGTAATGATAACCTTGTATCTTGTTTTGTTAGAAAATATCAAAAGTGTTCAAATGTGTGTCCTTTAAGAACGCGTAATCAAGGCGTATGCTCACGTCATATGTTTCAAGAATGCCACAAATGTTAACTTGCTTATTTTTCAAATAAAAAATTTATTGAATTTAATCATAGTCATTCAAAAGTCATTTTCAAAAGTCTAACCACGCCGAGAGATCGGGTTTAGGAAAAGGTCCTGAGACGTTCATGGGAGTAAATGAGTTAGCATCATCGCTTTCATATGGGGCCGGTGTCGTTGGGGCATCTTTAGGGGTGCTGTATCTCGTTGAAGGCTTTTGTTTTAAAGCTTGAATCTGTTGACGAAGCTTATGGTTGGGTACACCGGAGAGGGGGATGTTGAGGATTGCCAGGGCCTTAAGAAACTGACGCCAGCCGGGAGGCCTTCGGTCATCAGCAACCTTGTGGGCAGCCGTGGTACTTTTAAGCAAGTCCTGCATATGGGACCCCCTAACCACAGAGCCCTGAAGGATAAACTCTCCAGAGTCGTTCCAAGCAGCTATCCCCTTTGAGTCTTTTATCTTGTTCATAATGTATTTAACATTCTTCCTGTTACGTAAAGGCACATGTGTCAGTAGGTCATGCATAACTTTATCTTCAAATGGCATTTGAGCTTCACCCGACATATTATCTCCACTAGGTAAGATCGACGGTACAGGCCTTACAGGGGCATGGCTATCGTTAGGTTCGACATCTGTTAAAGGGTCCGGTAGGGAAAGGGTTAAATGGTTAGTCTCTCTCTCCCCTTGCTTTACCCGAGTCAAATACCTTTGCATTAGGTTTGTGTATTTTTGAATCTTATCATAGGGGTTCAATCCTTTTCGGTTCAAAACATCCTTCATGGCCGTATCCAAATCATTTTCCGCTGTTTGTCTGATATCTTCAGGACCCTGCATTTGTTTTTTAAGTCTATCCAACTCTTGTTGAGGCACCAAGTACATTTTAGTGGCCATCACACCCACGTGTTCAACCACCACGTCTGGCCGCAATAAGGCTGGTGATGAAGGGCACGGCTATACTGAGTAAAGGTAGAAGAAAACCCCCAGACTGTTGTATACTATGTCTTTTCTTTTGAAGACTGGCCCTTTTATTGGCAAAGAGTTTGATCGCTGTCTTTTGTCTCCTTAATTTTTTCAATTGGTTCAGGGTGAGTGGAATGCGTCCTTTGAGAAGATTCAAAGCAATCTCACATAGGGCTAATATGAGATCTGAAGAACAGCGACCCAAGATGGCCTTCCGTTCTTTAGCTGTAGAACCTACTAGCCTTCTCAAGAGGGGGAGGTTTCTTTTTAAACGCAGAGACATAGCGTTTACTTTTTAGGAAGGTATGCAGCAGGCCTCTCCCCCGGAAACAGCCCTGTACGTAGCCTAAGGTGTTCTGGAGTATTTGCTTTTAAATCCACGATTAAATAAGAAAATGGCTCTTTGGTAGCGTCCTCATAGCTCTCCATAAAGTATGATTTCCGTCCAGGGTACATCTGCTGAGCTAGAGTGCTAATTTGCAGTTTGTCTCTAGGATTTTTAAACAATACCATGTAGTTGGCATTCAAGCTAATGGTCCGACTATTTTTACCTTGGTGAAACACATTCTGGACCAAGTAAAGCACGGACAGGTTTCTATGATGAGTATATTGGGTAAAAGCTCGTGCAATTTCAGGGTGTTCGCTACCAGCAAATAGCATATCGTCCAAAACCAGCAGATTATTTACATGTGGGGGGAGAAGTTCATCATCAGACAGAGAATCGGGTATTCCTTCAACAAACTTGATTTTTATTGTCTTCAATAATTCATCATACAGAGGTTGGTAACATGAATAACACCATACAATATTGTCAGGCTTTTGAGATAACACATGTTCAGAATTCTCTAAAATACTTTTTACAAAAAAAGTTTTGCCACTGTTTGAAGGGCCGGCAATTAATGCTGAAAAAGGCAATTGTAGCCGGGGGTCAAAACCCTCGACAGCAGTCATAATATCTTAAGCTTTAAGACACACTGGGGCTTGTAGCATAAGTCAGTAGCCAAAGGGCAATGTGGTACCGTCAGGCAATAGCTGTCTCTTGTCATAGACTACCCTGAATCTTTTAGTGAGTGGTGCGTTTCTTAGATGGAACCCCTTTTTATCCCTCACTATTTTGTTGTAGGAGCTCAAAATCTCCAAGTCACTATTCTTGTCCTTTACGAACCCCTCGACCAAGCGCGTGATTGATTCCAAGTTTACACGCGGTGCATTTTCATAGTTTTGAGTCACGCCTTTGGCTTTCAACACCACGTGATTGGCTTTAGTCCTAAAAGCATAGCTTTTTGGACCACATGAGGACCATTCTGTAATATGGTCACCCTCTTCGAGTTCACTCGTTAAACCCCCAAGATAGTTGCTAAGTGGGGGGGTCCAATCCCCCGGTTTGCTTACATAGACCACAGAGTCTGTGTCGTGGTAAAGAACCCGCCTCTGAAGCTGTTCCATGAGGGTGTACAGTTCAAGGCGGCCATAGGCTGTGGTAAATGCTGCAAGAAACACATTTACATTACCCGGGGGTAGAACCCACTTTTGGTGGCGCCTCCATTGCACCAAGGCAATGTCTTGACTCAAGAAGGAAAAATGTGAAATTTCGTATTGGTCCGAAAAAACAAATTCCAAAAATTCTTCGGGGTCTTTAATGATCGAAGTTGTTAGCATATTGCATCTCTGCGCTAATTTCCCCCAAAGGGAGTTCAAGTACAATTTCGACACATTTCTTTTGGTTTTGTTGACCTCTATTCTGTCAGGGTCAAGAAGTATGCCTTCTCTGTCATGGTAGTCTTGAATGTACTGGTCTTTACTTTCTTGATCTGTGACCGATGCAGGATAGCCTGAAGCCATCTGCTTGCATCTCAAGAAGGTTTTGATGTACTCTTTAAAAAGTGTGTCTGATTTCCTGGAAAAGTTCCACACTTCAAAGATTTTGGCCACACGATACCCCTTCTCTAAAGCCTTAGAGAATTCTACAGTGACCCATACACCGGTCAGGGCTCTTTCTTGATCTGTGTGATCACAGGGGTTTTCCTGGTTGTGGTTTTCACAGCATGTGCGACAAAGGGGAAAGAAAAGTTTTCCTTTAGGACCCTTGTAAGGCAACACAGGTATAAACAGCCCCCTAGGAGGGTAGACAGTCGCTTTGATTAAACCAAAATAATTTTGGGGTTCGTCAAAGTCGCTGTGAATAATTTCAGGATGCCCTATAGGATAGAATGAGGAACTCATTACATGAGGATATAGGGATGTAAAATCTACATAGCCTATTGTCTCGTCGGGTTGAGCTACATAACGCAATGTCAAAGCATTGGTCCGGCCTCCAAACAAGGCCTGTCGCGGTTCCAGGGGCTCTGGAGGGTCATAATGGGTAAGGAAGGCCTTAACACTAGGATCTGCCTTTTTGAGGGCTGTCCATTCGTGCTCCCACAAAACCACAACTTTTAACCCGTAAGTAGCCTTTAAAGAATTCAGTTTGTCTTGAAACTCTTGGTACATTTCCCCAAAAGTCTTTTGGGTTAGGACACACAAGGTGTGGGGGACAAAGCATAATTTACAACCGTGGAAGAAACAACCGTTGTACTCATACACTGTCTCAACCCCGTCAATCTGTGTGTATCCATCTACATGGTAAGGCCCAAAAGCCTTCTCCCCCCGATTCAAAGCATGTTGGATAAAAATATCTTTATCCTGGGCCAAGTACTCCAACCATTGAATGGAACCACTAGAGTAGGCCTTGAATTGGCGTCGGTAGTTGTCTGGCGATGGGATAGCTATAGATTCAGGAGTTAGATAGTGTGTACGATAGGTTTTCATGCACGCTGATGCAATAGTTGTACAGCTCCAGGGGTCAATGCCCGCATCTTTGATTACCTCTTCTCTGAATCTGAGGCATCCTTCACGAAGTATAACAACGTCATTGTCACAGTATGATTCCATCTCTTTATGGAAATCAAAAGTGCCATGTCTTACGGTCTCGTACCATGTCATGAATCTCTCACGCTCTTTGGGAGACATTTGATCACACCCGTACATTTCGGGGGCTGGATAAGATCCTATATAATGTAGATTCTCCTCAGATGTGAAGAAATGAGGGAAATAGCCTTTGACAGAGTTTTCAAAACCCAAGGCCTCTGGCATTTGAGCCAATCTCATGGGTAAGAAGCTTAAGCTGTCAATGTATCTCTGTTTGAAGGCGGGGTCAACAAAGCATAATATTTTACTCCCTTGAGCTATGACACTGGGTGCCACGCCTTGCTGTATCAAAGGGTTCAGAAGCAGATAGGAGTCATAGGCCCTAGCATTGTGAGCTATAAACGTGAAGTTTCTGTACTGGGCTTTTCTAAAATGTTTTAGAAAGAGTCGGGCACAATCGGGTCCCTCGGCCGACCATTTTTCACCCTTGAAAGTCATGGTTGACACAAAAATAGGCAAATGAACCCCTGATTGCTGAGTTGTCTCAAAATCATAAAACACATATTTCTCTGTATGTTCATCTTCAGCCAAGGGCTGAATGTAACACTCATGTGTTACTTCTTGAACCGCTTCCGCGTCTCTGCTTTTCAAAGGACCTTTACAGATTGGGCAGTGTATAATTCCACAAACATGAGGTTTAGGGCTATCTATTTTAAGGTTGTAATTGCAATGACATTTTGGACATTTCTTGTTAATGTCACAACTGCTTACAGATTTACATGCCTTGGGATGCCATGTTTCAGTTTTGTGTTTTTCGTAACAGTAGGCCGAACGACATGTGCGGTGACAATCCGCACAGGGGGTCAAGTTTAGCGGCTGCATAGGGCAATGTTTATCCAGACATACTGAACAGTTGTAACGGCACGAGTGCCCCCCCATGCGTGTGTAGCCGGTATGACAGGCTGGACAGACATATGGCGCGCCTAAAAAGGCTGTGATGTTAGTTACGGCATAGTAATGCTCATTTTGCACATAAAAGTACATAGTCTTAGGATGTGGTTCGGGTATATTTTGGAACTTGAGGAGAGCGTCATTAGCCCTACTGTGGTACAAAACCACAATCTTGATGTTCAGAAAGTTTTCAAATTTGACTATGTCTGAGAAAGCCACAGCATCCTGTATACCGAGACCCACCGCAGTTTGTAGCTCTCGAGCTTTATGTAACGCGGCTTGATCCGTACATCCGGGGCTGAGTAAGTGGGCCAAACCTATGGCAAAACATAGCTTATTACCTGGATTGTGAACGTTTATGAGATAGGCCCTTTTATTGCTTATGATTTCGGACTGCATTAAACTCTCGAGCTTTCGTCTCTGACCCCCGCCCCCTTGTGGTTGGCGTACTAATTGTACTACAAGTTCGAGGGTCCTATCTGCTAGCACGTTTAAATTTGACTGTACAAGGCGTTCTAGCAGTTTAACAAATTGTTCAAGCTCTGCTTCACCATTCTGTAAAATAAGCGATACCTTGCTCTGTAGACTGTCTCCACAAATTTCCAACTGTAAGAGATCCCTAGGTTCGCTATAATCTCTAATCCTCGCTAACAGTTCATTCAAAGTGTCCATAAGCATTACGTAAAACACAGCATATTCCCGAATCTGACCCCCCCATGCGAAATTGAAAAACTGGCGAACCTCAATATTGTTGAATTTATTTCGACGCAAAACATGTACACTTCGATCAAGACCTCCCCCCTCCAGATTTACTAGGCAATTGTCCAACTGTTCAAAAACATCGTATTGGGTTTCAGACTCTTCGGACATTGGTGTTAAAGGCTGATTTATAGGTGTCTGGGGTGCCGAATTAAACCTAGCGCTCTCGTTCTGTACACTGATCTCAAGACCGCCCCCCTCCAGATTTGCTAGACATTTGTCCAACTGTTCAAAAACATCATATTGACTTTCAGACTCTTCGGACAATGTTGTTAAAGGCTGTCTTAGAGGTGTCTGTGGGGCCGAATTAAACCTAGGGCTCGCGTTAAGCTGGGTAATTAGAGATATGATGGTTTCGGGAATCTGTGTTAACATGTTTTCCTCGGAAGGCCCTGACTCATTCATACGTGTAATAATGTCTATGAGTTCGGAGGGAATCTGGGATAATAGATTTTCATCTATTGTCATTATGTCAATTACCCCCGAATCATTCATATGGTTAACTATATCTTGGAGCTCTGTAGGGATCCTGGCTAAGAGTGTTTCAATTGTCTCACTTTGGTCTATAGGGGGCGCCATCTGTCTAATTAAGGATGTGTGTGTGTGTGTGTGTGTTTACATGTGTGTTTTTTAACGGCGGTATTTGCTTGTTTTAGCCCTAATGTTTTTTAACATACGGGGTAGCTCGCTACGCCAGAATGACACATCCTGATTGTATTGATGCTCGAGTAGAATACACATGCGCCTCTGGAGTAGAGCCTTTCGTGATTTTAAACCCAGGGTAAACGCTTTGAAAAAACGTTCTTGGTCTATTTCAGAATCTGCTGTTTCCCCCACAGAATTGGCCGATTCAAGAAGGTTGGCAGCTTCACAGAACATCAAATCGTCTACCTCAGAAATGTCATTTAAATCTTTGACATCATCAGGTTTCGCTGGTGTCTTTGGAGCCTCCTCGGGGATGCTTGTCTGGGCATCCTCCGATGTTTGTGCGTTGTGTTCATAAGCCGGTGAGGAGTCTGAAATAAAAATAATACATACACAAATAGGTTATTAACCCTAAAATATGTTAAAAATGCCAAATACATTTCAGATATAAGCCTATATATTAACAATACATTAATTAAATACCTCGGCTTTTTTGACGAGGGCTGTTCTGAAGAAGCTCTGAAACCAGGGGCTGTTGTCTTTGTTCAACCTGTATTACAACATCTGCAGGTCCGGTAGATGGGGAGCCTGAAAAAAAACAAAAAAAAACAGCATTAGGCCTTGTTTTAACATATTCCGGCATAAAAAAAATATATAAATATTAAAATAATAATATATATAAATAATAATATATAATTGATTCATACCTAGTCCTTGGAACGACGTCTCGTGAATATCGGCCAAGTAGAATTGTTCGGGTGAAGCGGAACTGTGGATCTGAGCACTAATTATCCTTTGGTGTTTAGAAATATGGGGGACAACGTTGTCCTGGCCAAGGGGAGTTGACCTGCCGTTTAAAGTCTCTGTTCGCTGCTTTTGTGTAAATACATCCTGGGAGTAGGGCAGAATTGTCTCGTAGTCATATGCTTCGCAGAAACCGTTCAGGCTCCATAGGGCATCGTTTAACCTTCTAGGCTTTAGGTCCTCTGTAAACATATAAAATAACTTTTAATATAAGATGCCCACACTTTTTGTTTTTAAGGTATAAATATTTTTATGTATGGAATTCTTGGAGCTTACTTACGTTGACAATTCAGGGCAGGCGTTTGTTTGTCGGCACTTTGTTTCGGAGCCCCATGGGATGATTCGAGCTCAGTTATACCTCGGAGTATCTGCGTGAATGCTTCAGAATCTATAAAACATTCGACAATATTAAAGCTATAATCACTTTAGCTAATATTGCCTTGTTATACGGTAAGCATACTGATCCTAATGATTGTTTAATATTTCTATAACATCCCACGCTTTTCAAACAATTCCCCACAACAATCAAATCTAATAAAGATTTATTTCAAGAACTCACCTTGCGATAGATCCATTAGACTGTTTTCCCCGATTATCTTTTTTAACGCTTCAGTCCGATAACGATTCTTGGAGTTTCTGGAGGTGCTGTTTGCATCGGAACTAAAACGCTGCTAACATTGCCCATGGTTTCTAGCGCTTTTGTACCCTACGACCTAGAGAAAAACCCCTGAATGATTTTTTTACATAGCATTTGGGGTTTGTCGTTTTTTTCGGGCTATACCCCCGCCCATGGTATATTTGACACATTTCAAACACATGGTATTGGGTGTGTCTAAACATTAGGATCCTTTTGGAGCTTCTAAAATCTCCGGGGTGCTAGCACCTAGATGCATGGGGGTGTGTTGTTCTCGACATCGCTGGGATGAATGACTTTTTAGCCCACCTAAAAAAAATAGTTTTATGAAAGGCCTTTAAGATTAGGAGTCGTAAGACACAATATTATTGTTGGGGGGTAGGCATCTGTTTTGCAGGCTAGTGTAAACCTTGGTTTCAAACGACCCACCAGGCATGCATGGGTATTTTTTTAACAAACAACCCGCCCCCCTTTTTCTGTTTTTGAAACACACACACACACACACACACACACAGCCACTACAGAAAACTCCCTCACGCACATGCGCGCGCACATGGCTTTTTCCGCAAGATTTTTCTCAGGGACAGACTGCGCTAAGAGTGAACAAACGCGAGAGTTCATAACGTGGTGAGATTCTGATTTTAAAACCATTTATTTCATTCAAAATATTTAGTACATACATTTTATATCGTTACATTCTTAAGGTATTTTACGATGCCTTTCTTACAGATCCTGGGAGCTTATGCAACCAACCGCCATTGTCCGTGTCGAGTTCACCCTCAAAAGGCAAGGCTCTCTTGCTATGTCCATCAACACATGGTAAGTTTTCACTCCAGGGGTAGATCCGCCGTCGGGCCTTTTGGTCTTGACTCTGTCTCAAGGAAAGCCTCGCCCAGCGCTTTAACTGTTCCCCATTTTGGAAGAGAATGTCCAGCTTATTCATAAGTGTTATGAAAATTGGATAATCCACCCATTTAAAACTAAACACAGGAATAAAAAAGTTTACATGTTTGCGGGCTCTGGAAGCTACCGGAGAATTGACAGACTTTGTAGCATTAGCCTTATCATAAAGGTCACAGGCTAAAATTGTCACTTTGTTGTCAGGGCTATAGTCCATTGAAGCAATTCTTAGAGCCTTGAGATCACTGCGGCCGCAGACCTGTTCTTCCAACGCATATCCTGGCACATTTGTAACACTTAGGACCTGTTCAATTTTACAAAGAGCCAGCCTGATGTTTAGCCATTCTCTCATCCCCAGAGCCGGGGGAAAACTCCCAGGTTTTGCAGGATAAAGGGGTTTGGGTCCACGGTCTGTGAATATCTTTACCGTAGAATCCTCCGGGTGGAATATGTAAGACATGTGGCCCTCACTCGTACCCAAAAATCCTTTAAAACATTCTGGAGCTTCACACAGAACTTCTTCAAGGCTTTGGTCACTGGGTTCATGACAAGCCGAGCATAACATCCCTAAAATTGGCATAGGTGTCATTTTTGTTTAATATTCAGGGGGGTTATCATGTACAGTCTTAAACAGGTATTGTTCAGCGGCTTTATAAGGGGCCTTAACCAACCCAAACCGTGAGAAACAGTAACAGGTTGACCTGACACATGGTCACTTACTCAACCCAGGGCATGCACCCTTCTACATGACATAGGGTCATAAATCATTACATAGGGTCATAAATCAGGCTTGGGTCATCAATCATTAACGGCCTGTCAAAGGGACCCTTACTCACCCCATAGCCCCCACCTAACCAGGCTTGTCTATCAGGCTTGGGTCATCAATCATTAACGGCCTGTCAAATGGACCCTTACTCACCCCATAGCCCCCACCTAACCAGGCTTGCCTGACCAGAAGACATGCACACGTCATCACTACATAGGGTTCACATAGAGTTCACATAGGGTCATCAATCAAAATTTTGACCCGTGACATCTACTCTATTCTCTCTTACTGGTCTGTCTTATTATAAAGAGACAGTAGATCTAGCTGGTCTGTCCTATATATAGAGAAGACAGCTAGATCTAGCTGGTCTGTCATAATATATAGAGACAGTAAATCTACTGTCTCTAATATATAAGACAACTAATCGCTGGTCTGTCATTATAAGACAGTGATCTACTGTTCGATATATTATAGACACAGTAGATCTAGCTGTCCATATATAATAGAGACAGTAGATCTAGCTGTCTGTCATAATATAATAGACAGTAGATCTAGCTGGTCTGTCATAATATAATAGAGACAGTAGATCTAGCTGGTCTGTCATATATAATAGAGACAGTAGATCTAGCTGGTCTGTCATAATATAATAGAGACAGTAGATCTAGCTGGTCTGTCATAATATAATAGAGACAGTAGATCTAGCTGGTCTGTCATAATATAATAGAGACAGTAGATCTAGCTGGTCTGTCATAATATAATAGAGACAGTAGATCTAGCTGGTCTGTCATAATATAATAGAGACAGTAGATCTAGCTGGTCTGTCATAATATAATAGAGACAGTAGATCTAGCTGGTCTGTCATAATATAATAGAGACAGTAGATCTAGCTGGTCTGTCATAATATAATAGAGACAGTAGATCTAGCTGGTCTGTCATAATATAATAGAGACAGTAGATCTAGCTGGTCTGTCATAATATAATAGAGACAGTAGATCTAGCTGGTCTGTCATAATATAATAGAGACAGTAGATCTAGCTGGTCTGTCATAATATAATAGAGACAGTAGATCTAGCTGGTCTGTCATAATATAATAGAGACAGTAGATCTAGCTGGTCTGTCATAATATAATAGAGACAGTAGATCTAGCTGGTCTGTCATAATATAATAGAGACAGTAGATCTAGCTGGTCTGTCATAATATAATAGAGACAGTAGATCTAGCTGGTCTGTCATAATATAATAGAGACAGTAGATCTAGCTGGTCTGTCATAATATAATAGAGACAGTAGATCTAGCTGGTCTGTCATAATATAATAGAGACAGTAGATCTAGCTGGTCTGTCATAATATAATAGAGACAGTAGATCTAGCTGGTCTGTCATAATATAATAGAGACAGTAGATCTAGCTGGTCTGTCATAATATAATAGAGACAGTAGATCTAGCTGGTCTGTCATAATATAATAGAGACAGTAGATCTAGCTGGTCTGTCATAATATAATAGAGACAGTAGATCTAGCTGGTCTGTCATAATATAATAGAGACAGTAGATCTAGCTGGTCTGTCATAATATAATAGAGACAGTAGATCTAGCTGGTCTGTCATAATATAATAGAGACAGTAGATCTAGCTGGTCTGTCATAATATAATAGAGACAGTAGATCTAGCTGGTCTGTCATAATATAATAGAGACAGTAGATCTAGCTGGTCTGTCATAATATAATAGAGACAGTAGATCTAGCTGGTCTGTCATAATATAATAGAGACAGTAGATCTAGCTGGTCTGTCATAATATAATAGAGACAGTAGATCTAGCTGGTCTGTCATAATATAATAGAGACAGTAGATCTAGCTGGTCTGTCATAATATAATAGAGACAGTAGATCTAGCTGGTCTGTCATAATATAATAGAGACAGTAGATCTAGCTGGTCTGTCATAATATAATAGAGACAGTAGATCTAGCTGGTCTGTCATAATATAATAGAGACAGTAGATCTAGCTGGTCTGTCATAATATAATAGAGACAGTAGATCTAGCTGGTCTGTCATAATATAATAGAGACAGTAGATCTAGCTGGTCTGTCATAATATAATAGAGACAGTAGATCTAGCTGGTCTGTCATAATATAATAGAGACAGTAGATCTAGCTGGTCTGTCATAATATAATAGAGACAGTAGATCTAGCTGGTCTGTCATAATATAATAGAGACAGTAGATCTAGCTGGTCTGTCATAATATAATAGAGACAGTAGATCTAGCTGGTCTGTCATAATATAATAGAGACAGTAGATCTAGCTGGTCTGTCATAATATAATAGAGACAGTAGATCTAGCTGGTCTGTCATAATATAATAGAGACAGTAGATCTAGCTGGTCTGTCATAATATAATAGAGACAGTAGATCTAGCTGGTCTGTCATAATATAATAGAGACAGTAGATCTAGCTGGTCTGTCATAATATAATAGAGACAGTAGATCTAGCTGGTCTGTCATAATATAATAGAGACAGTAGATCTAGCTGGTCTGTCATAATATAATAGAGACAGTAGATCTAGCTGGTCTGTCATAATATAATAGAGACAGTAGATCTAGCTGGTCTGTCATAATATAATAGAGACAGTAGATCTAGCTGGTCTGTCATAATATAATAGAGACAGTAGATCTAGCTGGTCTGTCATAATATAATAGAGACAGTAGATCTAGCTGGTCTGTCATAATATAATAGAGACAGTAGATCTAGCTGGTCTGTCATAATATAATAGAGACAGTAGATCTAGCTGGTCTGTCATAATATAATAGAGACAGTAGATCTAGCTGGTCTGTCATAATATAATAGAGACAGTAGATCTAGCTGGTCTGTCATAATATAATAGAGACAGTAGATCTAGCTGGTCTGTCATAATATAATAGAGACAGTAGATCTAGCTGGTCTGTCATAATATAATAGAGACAGTAGATCTAGCTGGTCTGTCATAATATAATAGAGACAGTAGATCTAGCTGGTCTGTCATAATATAATAGAGACAGTAGATCTAGCTGGTCTGTCATAATATAATAGAGACAGTAGATCTAGCTGGTCTGTCATAATATAATAGAGACAGTAGATCTAGCTGGTCTGTCATAATATAATAGAGACAGTAGATCTAGCTGGTCTGTCATAATATAATAGAGACAGTAGATCTAGCTGGTCTGTCATAATATAATAGAGACAGTAGATCTAGCTGGTCTGTCATAATATAATAGAGACAGTAGATCTAGCTGGTCTGTCATAATATAATAGAGACAGTAGATCTAGCTGGTCTGTCATAATATAATAGAGACAGTAGATCTAGCTGGTCTGTCATAATATAATAGAGACAGTAGATCTAGCTGGTCTGTCATAATATAATAGAGACAGTAGATCTAGCTGGTCTGTCATAATATAATAGAGACAGTAGATCTAGCTGGTCTGTCATAATATAATAGAGACAGTAGATCTAGCTGGTCTGTCATAATATAATAGAGACAGTAGATCTAGCTGGTCTGTCATAATATAATAGAGACAGTAGATCTAGCTGGTCTGTCATAATATAATAGAGACAGTAGATCTAGCTGGTCTGTCATAATATAATAGAGACAGTAGATCTAGCTGGTCTGTCATAATATAATAGAGACAGTAGATCTAGCTGGTCTGTCATAATATAATAGAGACAGTAGATCTAGCTGGTCTGTCATAATATAATAGAGACAGTAGATCTAGCTGGTCTGTCATAATATAATAGAGACAGTAGATCTAGCTGGTCTGTCATAATATAATAGAGACAGTAGATCTAGCTGGTCTGTCATAATATAATAGAGACAGTAGATCTAGCTGGTCTGTCATAATATAATAGAGACAGTAGATCTAGCTGGTCTGTCATAATATAATAGAGACAGTAGATCTAGCTGGTCTGTCATAATATAATAGAGACAGTAGATCTAGCTGGTCTGTCATAATATAATAGAGACAGTAGATCTAGCTGGTCTGTCATAATATAATAGAGACAGTAGATCTAGCTGGTCTGTCATAATATAATAGAGACAGTAGATCTAGCTGGTCTGTCATAATATAATAGAGACAGTAGATCTAGCTGGTCTGTCATAATATAATAGAGACAGTAGATCTAGCTGGTCTGTCATAATATAATAGAGACAGTAGATCTAGCTGGTCTGTCATAATATAATAGAGACAGTAGATCTAGCTGGTCTGTCATAATATAATAGAGACAGTAGATCTAGCTGGTCTGTCATAATATAATAGAGACAGTAGATCTAGCTGGTCTGTCATAATATAATAGAGACAGTAGATCTAGCTGGTCTGTCATAATATAATAGAGACAGTAGATCTAGCTGGTCTGTCATAATATAATAGAGACAGTAGATCTAGCTGGTCTGTCATAATATAATAGAGACAGTAGATCTAGCTGGTCTGTCATAATATAATAGAGACAGTAGATCTAGCTGGTCTGTCATAATATAATAGAGACAGTAGATCTAGCTGGTCTGTCATAATATAATAGAGACAGTAGATCTAGCTGGTCTGTCATAATATAATAGAGACAGTAGATCTAGCTGTCTCTCATACACATCTATATTATAGAGACAGTAGATCTAGCTGGTCTGTCATAATATAATAGAGACAGTAGATCTAGCTGGTCTGTCATTATATAATAGAGACAGTAGATCTAGCTGGTCTGTCATAATATAATAGAGACAGTAGATCTAGCTGTCTCTATTATATAATAGAGACAGTAGATCTAGCTGGTCTCTATAATATTATGACAGACAGTAGATCTAGCTGGTCTGTCATAATATAATAGAGACAGTAGATCTAGCTGTCTCTATTATATTATGACAGACCAGCTAGATCTACTGTCTCTATTATATTATGACAGACAGCTAGATCTACTGTCTCTATTATATTATGACAGACCAGCTAGATCTACTGTCTCTATTATATATGACAGACCAGCTAGATCTACTGTCTCTATATATTATGACAGACCAGCTAGATCTACTGTCTCTATATATTATGACAGACCAGCTAGATCTACTGTCTCTATTATATTATGACAGACCAGCTAGATCTACTGTCTCTATTATATTATGACAGACCAGCTAGATCTACTGTCTCTATTATATTATGACAGACCAGCTAGATCTACTGTCTCTATTATATTATGACAGACCAGCTAGATCTACTGTCTCTATTATATTATGACAGACCAGCTAGATCTACTGTCTCTATTATATTATGACAGACCAGCTAGATCTACTGTCTCTATTATATTATGACAGACCAGCTAGATCTACTGTCTCTATTATATTATGACAGACCAGCTAGATCTACTGTCTCTATTATATTATGACAGACCAGCTAGATCTACTGTCTCTATTATATTATGACAGACCAGCTAGATCTACTGTCTCTATTATATTATGACAGACCAGCTAGATCTACTGTCTCTATTATATTATGACAGACCAGCTAGATCTACTGTCTCTATTATATTATGACAGACCAGCTAGATCTACTGTCTCTATTATATTATGACAGACCAGCTAGATCTACTGTCTCTATTATATTATGACAGACCAGCTAGATCTACTGTCTCTATTATATTATGACAGACCAGCTAGATCTACTGTCTCTATTATATTATGACAGACCAGCTAGATCTACTGTCTCTATTATATTATGACAGACCAGCTAGATCTACTGTCTCTATTATATTATGACAGACCAGCTAGATCTACTGTCTCTATTATATATGACAGACCAGCTAGATCTACTGTCTCTATTATATTATGACAGACCAGCTAGATCTACTGTCTCTATTATATTATGACAGACCAGCTAGATCTACTGTCTCTATTATATTATGACAGACCAGCTAGATCTACTGTCTCTATTATATTATGACAGACCAGCTAGATCTACTGTCTCTATTATATTATGACAGACCAGCTAGATCTACTGTCTCTATTATATTATGACAGACCAGCTAGATCTACTGTCTCTATTATATTATGACAGACCAGCTAGATCTACTGTCTCTATTATATTATGACAGACCAGCTAGATCTACTGTCTCTATTATATTATGACAGACCAGCTAGATCTACTGTCTCTATTATATTATGACAGACCAGCTAGATCTACTGTCTCTATTATATTATGACAGACCAGCTAGATCTACTGTCTCTATTATATTATGACAGACCAGCTAGATCTACTGTCTCTATTATATTATGACAGACCAGCTAGATCTACTGTCTCTATTATATTATGACAGACCAGCTAGATCTACTGTCTCTATTATATTATGACAGACCAGCTAGATCTACTGTCTCTATTATATTATGACAGACCAGCTAGATCTACTGTCTCTATTATATTATGACAGACCAGCTAGATCTACTGTCTCTATTATATTATGACAGACCAGCTAGATCTACTGTCTCTATTATATTATGACAGACCAGCTAGATCTACTGTCTCTATTATATTATGACAGACCAGCTAGATCTACTGTCTCTATTATATTATGACAGACCAGCTAGATCTACTGTCTCTATTATATTATGACAGACCAGCTAGATCTACTGTCTCTATTATATTATGACAGACCAGCTAGATCTACTGTCTCTATTATATTATGACAGACCAGCTAGATCTACTGTCTCTATTATATTATGACAGACCAGCTAGATCTACTGTCTCTATTATATTATGACAGACCAGCTAGATCTACTGTCTCTATTATATTATGACAGACCAGCTAGATCTACTGTCTCTATTATATTATGACAGACCAGCTAGATCTACTGTCTCTATTATATTATGACAGACCAGCTAGATCTACTGTCTCTATTATATTATGACAGACCAGCTAGATCTACTGTCTCTATTATATTATGACAGACCAGCTAGATCTACTGTCTCTATTATATTATGACAGACCAGCTAGATCTACTGTCTCTATTATATTATGACAGACCAGCTAGATCTACTGTCTCTATTATATTATGACAGACCAGCTAGATCTACTGTCTCTATTATATTATGACAGACCAGCTAGATCTACTGTCTCTATTATATTATGACAGACCAGCTAGATCTACTGTCTCTATTATATTATGACAGACCAGCTAGATCTACTGTCTCTATTATATTATGACAGACCAGCTAGATCTACTGTCTCTATTATATTATGACAGACCAGCTAGATCTACTGTCTCTATTATATTATGACAGACCAGCTAGATCTACTGTCTCTATTATATTATGACAGACCAGCTAGATCTACTGTCTCTATTATATTATGACAGACCAGCTAGATCTACTGTCTCTATTATATTATGACAGACCAGCTAGATCTACTGTCTCTATTATATTATGACAGACCAGCTAGATCTACTGTCTCTATTATATTATGACAGACCAGCTAGATCTACTGTCTCTATTATTATGACAGACCAGCTAGATCTACTGTCTCTATTATATTATGACAGACCAGCTAGATCTACTGTCTCTATTATATTATGACAGACCAGCTAGATCTACTGTCTCTATTATATTATGACAGACCAGCTAGATCTACTGTCTCTATTATATTATGACAGACCAGCTAGATCTACTGTCTCTATTATATTATGACAGACCAGCTAGATCTACTGTCTCTATTATATTATGACAGACCAGCTAGATCTACTGTCTCTATTATATTATGACAGACCAGCTAGATCTACTGTCTCTATTATATTATGACAGACCAGCTAGATCTACTGTCTCTATTATATTATGACAGACCAGCTAGATCTACTGTCTCTATTATATTATGACAGACCAGCTAGATCTACTGTCTCTATTATATTATGACAGACCAGCTAGATCTACTGTCTCTATTATATTATGACAGACCAGCTAGATCTACTGTCTCTATTATATTATGACAGACCAGCTAGATCTACTGTCTCTATTATATTATGACAGACCAGCTAGATCTACTGTCTCTATTATATTATGACAGACCAGCTAGATCTACTGTCTCTATTATATTATGACAGACCAGCTAGATCTACTGTCTCTATTATATTATGACAGACCAGCTAGATCTACTGTCTCTATTATATTATGACAGACCAGCTAGATCTACTGTCTCTATTATATTATGACAGACCAGCTAGATCTACTGTCTCTATTATATTATGACAGACCAGCTAGATCTACTGTCTCTATTATATTATGACAGACCAGCTAGATCTACTGTCTCTATTATATTATGACAGACCAGCTAGATCTACTGTCTCTATTATATTATGACAGACCAGCTAGATCTACTGTCTCTATTATATTATGACAGACCAGCTAGATCTACTGTCTCTATTATATTATGACAGACCAGCTAGATCTACTGTCTCTATTATATTATGACAGACCAGCTAGATCTACTGTCTCTATTATTATGACAGACCAGCTAGATCTACTGTCTCTATTATATTATGACAGACCAGCTAGATCTACTGTCTCTATTATATTATGAGACAGTAGACTATGTCTTCTATATAATAGAGCAGTATGATCTACTGTCTCATATTAATAAGACAGAAGATCTAGCTGTCCTGTCATAATATTTAGACAGAACAGCTAGATCTACTGTCTCATTAATTATGAGACAGTAGATCTACTGTCTGTAATAATATACAGAGACAGTAGATTTATCTACTGTCATCTAATTAATTGATGACAGATCAGCTGGTCTGTCATAATATAATGAGACAGTAATTACTGTCTTATAATAATAGAGACAGTACATCTAGCTATATCGTAGAGAGAATAAGTAGATGTCACGGGTCAAAATTTTGATTGATGACCCTATGTGAACTCTATGTGAACCCTATGTAGTGATGACGTGTGCATGTCTTCTGGTCAGGCAAGCCTGGTTAGGTGGGGGCTATGGGGTGAGTAAGGGTCCATTTGACAGGCCGTTAATGATTGATGACCCAAGCCTGATAGACAAGCCTGGTTAGGTGGGGGCTATGGGGTGAGTAAGGGGTCCCTTTGACAGGCCGTTAATGATTGATGACCCAAGCCTGATTTATGACCTATGTAATGATTTATGACCCTATGTCATGTAGAAGGGTGCATGCCCTGGGTTGAGTAAGTGACCATGTGTCAGGTCAACTGTTACTGTTTCTCACGGTTTGGATTGGTTAAGGCCCCTTATAAAGCCGCTGAACATCACCTGTTTAAGACTTGTACATGATAACCCCCCCCTGAATATTAAACAAAATGACACCTATGCCAATTTTAGGGATGTTATTGCTCGGCTTGTCATGAACCCAGTGACCAAAGCCTTGAAGAAGTTCTGTGTGAAGCTCCAGAATGTTTTAAAGGATTTTTGGGGTACGAGTGAGGGCCACATGTCTTACATATTCACCCGGAGGATTCTACGGTAAAGATATTCACACGACCGTGGACCCAAAACCCCCCTTTATTCCCTGCAAAACCTGGGAGTTTTCCCCGGCTCTGGGGATGAGAGAATGGCCTAAACATCAGGCTGGCTCTTTGTAAAATTGAACAGGTCCTAAGTGTTACAAATGTGCCAGGATATGCGTTGGAAGAAACAGGTCTGCGGCCGCAGTGATCTCAAGGCTCTAAGAATTGCTTCAATGGACTATAGCCCTGACAACAAAGTGACAATTTTAGCCTGTGACCTTTATGATAAGGCTAATGCTACAAAGTCTGTCAATTCTCCGGTAGCTTCCAGAGCCCGCAAACATGTAAACTTTTTTATTCCTGTGTTTAGTTTTAAATGGGTGGATTATCCAATTTTTCATAACAATTATGAATAAGCTGGACATTCTCTTCCAAAATGGGGGAACAGTTAAAGCGCTGGGCGAGGCTTTCCTTGAGACAGAGTCAAGACCAAAAGGCCCGACGGCGGATCTACCCCTGGATGAAAACTTACCATGTGTTGATGGACATAGCAAGAGAGCCTTGCCTTTTGAGGGTGAACTCGACACGGACAATTGCGGTTTGGTTGCATAAGCTCCCAGGATCTGTAAGAAAGGCATCGTAAAATACCTTAGAATGTAACGATATAAATGGATGTACTAAATATTTTGAATGAAATAAATGGTTTTAAAATCAGATCTCACCACGTTATGAACTCTCGCGTTTGTTCACTCTTAGCGCAGTCTGTCCCTGAGAAAAATCTTGCCGGAAAAAGCCATGTGCGCGCGCATGTGCGTGGGGAGTTTTCTGTAGTGGCTGTGTGTGTGTGTGTGTGTGTGTGTGTTTCAAAAACAGAAAAAGGGGGGCGGGTTGTTTGTTAAAAAAATACCCATGCATGCCTGGTGGGTCGTTTGAAACCAAGGTTTACACTAGCCTGCAAAACAGATGCCTACCCCCCAACAATAATATTGTGTCTTACGACTCCTAATCTTAAAGGCCTTTCATAAAACTATTTTTTTTAGGTGGGCTAAAAAGTCATTCATCCCAGCGATGTCGAGAACAACACACCCCCATGCATCTAGGTGCTAGCACCCCGGAGATTTTAGAAGCTCCAAAAGGATCCTAATGTTTAGACACACCCAATACCATGTGTTTGAAATGTGTCAAATATACCATGGGCGGGGGTATAGCCCGAAAAAAAACGACAAACCCCAAATGCTATGTAAAAAAATCATTCAGGGGTTTTTCTCTAGGTCGTAGGGTACAAAAGCGCTAGAAACCATGGGCAATGTTAGCAGCGTTTTAGTTCCGATGCAAACAGCACCTCCAGAAACTCCAAGAATCGTTATCGGACTGAAGCGTTAAAAAAGATAATCGGGGAAAACAGTCTAATGGATCTATCGCAAGGTGAGTTCTTGAAATAAATCTTTATTAGATTTGATTGTTGTGGGGAATTGTTTGAAAAGCGTGGGATGTTATAGAAATATTAAACAATCATTAGGATCAGTATGCTTACCGTATAACAAGGCAATATTAGCTAAAGTGATTATAGCTTTAATATTGTCGAATGTTTTATAGATTCTGAAGCATT
>NW_022263702.1:0-45298 GCF_002021735.2 Oncorhynchus kisutch
GGGCAAGGACATCCTGCTGTGCGACCCCATCCCCTGGACACTGAGGTCACGGCACTGCTGGAGGACGAGTACTTCAGCACAGGTGATTCTGCATTCAAAACAACTGGGAACTCTGAAAAATATGAGGTCAAATCATGACGTCAGTGATCTTCAGGTCGGAAAGTCGGAGCTCTAGAAAGAGACCTGAGTTGGAATGACCGTTCAAATAGATTTTCCCAGTCCAAGCTCGTTTTCTTTCCTCGTTCCCAGTAGTTTTGAAAGTAATAAAGTCGGAAGTCAAAGAGTTCCCAGTTGTTTGAAAGCGGCATGAGAAGGGGAAAAGAGAGGACAGATCGTTTGCACTCTCAAAGTTTCCACTTGAACAATCCCTGACATGGATTTAAAAAGCATATGATTGGTTTGGTGTAAGCATTAACTGGAGGAAGTTTCTCCCATGGTTAAACGCATGACGGGGAGTGTGAAAACACGTGTGGAGAATCTGGACGCAGGACAGGAGAAGAGAGAATGGGGTTGGAATGGGTTTGGAGTGGAGGATAGAAAAATAAGACAATTCGAGTCTCAACACAGACCCATGGCTGAGAAGAGGTCAGGCTGTCACTGTAAACTCATTTCCCTTCATGTGGTTGGCCCTTTCCCAATTCTGTCTTTAAATGGAAAAGAAGCATTGGTGATCCTGACTCTCCACAAATGTAATGGATCTTCAGTGGAATGTTAACATCAGTGTACTGTAGTCTCTCTTCATTGACTGTTTTTTCTCCATGTAGCTGATATGATGCAAATTTGACTGCTTATCAACCCTTCTCTGGCTTTGCCTTGTCTCCCAGGTCGAGTGAAGGGCTACAAGAAGGAGGGCAAGGACTTGTTCTACAGTGTGGAGAAGCAGGGCCAGACTACAGCTGTAGAGAGGGAGGGCCAGACTACAGCTGTAGAGAGGGAGGGCCAGACTACAGCTGTAGAGAGGGAGGGCCAGCTACAGCCACTACAGCTGTAGAGAGGCAGTGTACAGCCGCAGTTCTGTCATCCTGACCATGGAGCAAGGCAACAGGCTGAGAGAACAGTACGGCCTGGGACCCTACGAGCCCTCACACCCCTGGCCAAGGCCTCTGATATCAGCCTGGGTAGACAACCACAAAGCTTTGAGGATTGACTAAGTGAGAACCATATAGCCGTGCCCTGGCAAAGAACCACAAGTACCCTTTCCACACTGAGCCGAGATGTACTGCACTGGCCTGGTTACGCTAACACAATAGTTGCTGGAACTCTTCTGGAAAGGACAGTGTGAAAACTAAATGATTGGACCTAGCACAGTAGCATACCACCCAGGCATCCCACTGCTGGCTTGCTTCTGAAGCTAAGCAGGGTGGTCCTGGGTGGTCCCTGGATGGGAGACCAGATGCGACGAAGTGGTGTAAGAGGGCCAGTAGGAGGTACTCTTTTCTCTGGTCTAAAAAAATAATAAAAAATATCCCAATGCCCCAGGGCAGTGATTGGGGACATTGCCCTGTGTAGGGTGCAGTCTTTCGGATGGGACGTTAAACGAGTGTCCTGTCTCTGGTCACTAAAAGATCCCTTGGCACTTATTATAAGAGTAGGGGTGTTAACCCTGGTGTCCTGGCTAAATTCCCAATTCCCATACCATCATGACCACCTAATCATCCCCAGCTTCCAATTGGCTCATTCATCTCCACTTCTCTCCCCTGTAACTATTACCCAGGTCGTTGCTGTAAATGAGAATGTGTTCTCAGTCAACTTACCGGTTAAATAAAAACAGTACAGGTTGAGTTGGCATGATAATGTTAAAATGGTATAATGTGAGCACTGCCCAATAAGGAAATATATTACATTACTCCTCTTAAGTTTGAGTTGAGTCATCTCTACGTTTCACATAGCTTGATAAAGACTCCCAAGTCTCTGTGAAAACAGTGATTCCTTCATACAGGAAGAATCTGCTGAGTGTTTCATCAAACAGAAGTGGGGTTAAATGTTAGTGTCATTTCCGTGTCAAGTGTGATGACGTGTGACATTGCTGTGCCCACCCCCACAGATTGAAGTAGAGATATAATGAGTACATTCTATGGCGCTGTCTTCCACAGATAACCTGGTGGAGGGGAAGAGGAGACGCAGGGGGATCACAGGGGGGGCCAGCCCCCTCACCCCTGGCCCCTCTGGGAAGAGGAAGCTGATCAGCTCTGAGGACAGGGACAGGACCCCGGCTAAGCGAGGCCGCAGAGGGGGAGCCAGAGCCGGTACGGAGACCAAGTCACCCTAAACTTGACACCATACCTTAACCCTGACCCTACACCTAACCTCTGTGTCCAAGCCTAAACTCTCAACTGTAACCTCTAACATTTAGGTTAAACTTAAATGTCAACCCAAACCTAAAATGCCCACCTCCAACCCCAGTCTATTTAACACTAAGCCACAGCCCTAACCTCAACCTCAGTAACACTAAGCCACAGCCCTAACCTCAACCTCGGAGCATAGATCACTGAGCAAACCATACAGACCTGACCCCAGAACAGTGGACTGAGAGCCCTTGGTGATGGTTGGATAGGTGGAGGCATTTTATACATTCTAGAAATGTATTTCTATATTTATTAACATAATTGGTCTCAGTGGGGTGCAGAATTTTTAGACTGCTGCAATGTACATTTTAACTATTTATTAATACATTTGGTTTTAGTCAGTATTGGTAGTTTTTATGAATGTAATTATGAACTATAAGAGCAGGGCACGTATTGAAAATGTAATGTTTTTTTAACACAATTTTTAAAAATAAAGATTTGGATATTTGAAATGATTTTCTGTAAAGAGTATTCTTAGTATTGCCAGCTCTCTATAGAGATTACAGTATATAACCATAAAGCCTTTGAGTTTGTATTCAGATCCACAGACATTTTTGACTACCACAGTGCACTGCAACCACCACCCTCTCCTTATAATATAATAATATATGCCATTTAGTAGACGCTTTTATCCAAAGCCACTTAGTCATGCGTGCATACTGCATACATTTTATGTACGAGGTGGCAGGTAGCCTGGTGGTAGAGTGTTGGACTAGTAACCGAAAGGTTGCAAGATCGAATCCCTGAGCTGACAAGGTAAAAAATCTGTCGTTCTGCCCAAGAACAAGGCAGTTAACCCACTGTTCCTAGGCTGTCATTGAAAATAAGAATTTGTTCTTAACTGACTTTCCTAGTTAAAGGTCAAATAAAAAAATGTTTTCTTTAAAATGGGTGGTCCTGGGAATTGAAACCACTATCCTGGCGTTGTAAGTGCCATGCTTTACCAACGGAGCGACAGAGGACCTTAGGCTGAGTTGGTATGTGAATAACTACTAGACTTGGTGTTGGTCCACATGTGTAAAGGAAACAGGTAAAGGTGTGTTTTTATATTATCCACTGAATATTTGCTTAGAGGGGTGTCTTTCCGTAAACCTTTCACTCCTTTGAACCGCGCACGGATCCCAAAAACTTGTTTTGAGTGACGGCAGACAATGTTTCATGACATTGGAGAAGTGTTAAGTCAAACCTCTTTTCCTTTAGTTGTTTGAAGAGCTGAAGCTCATGTTTTACTGCACTGGTGGTGTTTGAAGAGCTGAAGCTCATGTTTTACTGCACTGGTGGTGTTTGAAGAGCTGAAGCTCATGTTTTACTGCACTGGTGGTGTTTGAAGAGCTGAAGCTCATGTTTTACTGCACTGGTGGTGTTTGAAGAGCTGAAGCTCATGTTTTACTGCACTGGTGGTGTTCGTGTTCTTCCTCAGTCTGTTATAAAGCTCTTTTTCTTCATAGACCTTTTCTCTCTTGAAATACACAATTCCAGCTGTTTCATTGATGGTTTCTAATTTCTGCCTTCTCTCTATTTCTCTTTTATTTCTCTCTCTCTGTGTATGTGTCTCTGATTGGGCGTCTGTATGTGTCCATCCATTCATTTCTCTCCACAGGCCAGCGGGTTGGTGTGTGTAACACCTCAGGCAGTGGCACCGACCTGCCCTGGGACCATAGTGACCTGGCGGAGACTCACGGCCCGCTGCCCCAGAGTGCATCTCTCTTCCTGGGCTTTGCCTTCATGCTGACCGCATCATCAGAGAGCGACCGCCAGACCAACCAGACAATCAGCGATGGCGAGGAGGGTGAGAAGGCTATGGCCCAATCCCAAATCTACCCCTAAACCCTACGCCCTTGTGGAGATGGGAGAGGATTTGATTGGTATAAGCAATATGGTGAAACTCCATCTGGCCTATCAGAGGACAGGGTGGAGCTATAGTACTATCAAATTGCGAACACCTCTCAAATCCAGTCAGATCTCCACATGCATAAAGCATAGGGTCCAGGGGTTGTTTCTGGATGGGACCCTTGTGTATTCCCAGACTGTGGAACACCCCTTAAAGGGATAGTTCATTCCAGTGTTCAAATTATACATTGTCTTTTGGGGGTGCACAACATTGAAATCTTTGACCTTTTGGGGGAGACCCACATTTATATTTTAATTATTATGGGGTCTCTAATTTGATGTTCATTCCAATATTAAAGTTTGACAGATATTCATAAATCGGCGGAATCCTAACTTTGAGACTTTGGTGTTAATAATTGATGTCACTGGGAAACTTGCAAGAAAACAATTACTGAGTGTGTGGAAAAATAAGATTCTGCCCAGGAATCTGGTTAGTTTTAGGCAAAGGTCTTCCACAGTGGTCTGTGCAGCCTCAATGAAATGTATTTAATTCATTTAAGACACACCGACATCCTTTTTTGTTTATCTAAATGACAGCTAAAGATCTCTCTGATTGTGTATGTTAACATGTTTTATGTTGTCCTTTCCCTCCAATAGAGTATGTGCAGACGGCCCCCTATCACAAACGCTACACTGAGACCCAGCTGGAGGCCGGAGCGGGCTTCATCCTCAACGACTTCAACGAGGAACAGGTGACATGGAACACCCATAGAGAGAGAATTACTAGAAGGGACAAAGCCTCTCATTTCACTGCAATTCTATTTCTATGAGCACACTTCTACAGCCATGTCAGTTCTCATGGAATATGGAGAGAAGCATTACTGTATGTAGGCACACTACATCCTCTGCACCTACAGTTGAAGTTGGAAGTCTATGATGAAGCCTACACTTAGGTTAGTCATAAACTTGTTTTTCAACCACTCCACAAATTTCTTGTTAAACTATAGTTTTGGCAAGTCGGTTAGGACATCTACTTTGTGCGTGACACAAGTCATTTTCCCAACAATTGTTTACAGACTAATTATTTCACTTATAATTCACTGTATCACAATTTCAGTGGGTCAGAAGTTTACCTACACTAAGTTGACTGTGGATTTAAACAGCTTGGAAAATTCCAGAAAATTATGTCATCTCTTTAGAAGCTTCTGATAGGCTAATTGACATAATTTGAGTCAATTGGAGGTGTACCTGTGGATGTATTTCAAGGCCTACCTTCAAACTCAGTGCCTCTTTGCTTGACATCATGGGGAAATCACAAGAAATTACCCAAGACCTCAGAAGAAAAATTGTAGACCTCCACAAATCTGGTTCATCCTTGGGAGCAATTTCCAAATGCCTGAAGGTACCACTTTCATCTGAACGAACACCATGGGACAACGCAGCAGTCATACTGCTCAAGAAGGAGACGTGTTCTGTCTTCTAGAGATGAAAAGTGCAAATCAATCCCTTCACAAGGACCTTGTGAAGATGCTGGAGGAAACAGGGACAAAAGTATATCCACAATAAAACGAGTCCTATATCGACATGACCTGAAAAGCCACTCAGCAAGGAAGAAGCCACTGCTCCAAAACTGCCATAAAAAAGCCAGACTACGGTTTGCAACTGCATATGGGGACAAAGATCATACTTTTTGAAGAAATGTCCTCTGGTCTGATGAAACAAAAATAGAACTCTTTGGCCATAATGACCATCGTTATGTTAGGAGGAAAAAGGAGGATGCTTGCAAGCCAAAGAACACCATCCCAACCGTGAAGCACGAGGGTGGCAGCATCGTGTTGGGGGTGCTTTGCTGCAGGAGGGACTGGTGCACTTCACAAAATAGATGGCATCATGAGGCAGGGAAATTATGTGGATGTATTGAAGCAACATCTCAAGACATCAGTCAGGAAGTTAAAGCTTGGTCTCAAATGGGTCTTCCAAATGCTTGGGGTCATTGTCCATACTTCCAAAGTTGTGACAAAATGGCTTAAGGACAACAAAGTCAAGGTATTGGAGTGGCTATCACAAAGCCCTGACCTCAATCCCATAGAACATTTGTGGGCAGAACTGAAAAAGCGCGTGGGAGCAAGGAGGCCTACAAACCTGACTCAGTTACACCAGCTCTGTCAGGAGGATTGGGCCAACATTCACCCAACTTATTGTGGGAAGCTTGTGGAAGGCTACCCGAAACATTTGACCCAAGTTAAACTATTTAAAGGCAATGCTACCAAATACTAATTGAGTGTATGTAAACTTCTGACCTACTGGGAAAGTGATCAAATAAAAGCTGAAATAAATCACTCTACTATTATTCTGACATTTCACATTCTTAAAATGAAGTGTTGATCCTAACTGACCTAAGACAGATACTTTTTACTAGGATTAAATGTCAGGAATTGTGAAAAACTGAGTTAAATGTATTTGGCTAAGGTGTATGTAAACTTCTGACTTCAACTGTATATGTCACAGGAGGTAGTGCACTTGCTCTGTAAACAAAGGGTCCCTGGTTCAAGTTCCATTTCAGCATTCTTCCCTCAATTGCTCCACTAAAAGAATGCAATGTTTAGCTTTAGCTTCTACATATTCAATTTCTAATATTGCCCATCGTGAAGTGTCCTCTCTTGTGATTCCCTCCCGCCGCAGTGCAAGGCGGCCTATCAGAGCCTGCTGATCACCGACCAGCATAGCCGAACCAGGAAGTACCTGCTGTGTGTGGCCAGTGGCGTGCCGTGTGTGTCTCACATCTGGGTGAGGGACTGTTGCAAGGAGGGCAAGCTGCTCAACTACAGGAACTACCTGCTGCCCGCAGGAGTGGGCCCTGACGAGCGCATAGTGGAATGGTGGGGATTGTAGTTGTTTATATCCAAAAATTGTCAGACTACACCTGTCCCTATCATATAGGAATAATGCAGGCACATTAAGTTGGCTCTCTCAAGTGATACAAATGTAAACACTGGTAGTCTACTATTATAATGGCATCCAGTCTATCAATCAAACACATTTTATAAAACCCTTTTAACAATAGCAGTTGTCACAAAGTGCTTTACAGATACCCAGCCTAAAACCCCTTAGAGCAAGCAATGCATAAGCACAGTGGCTAGGAAAAACTCCCTGGAAAGGCAGGAACAGGCTCTGAGGGATGGCCAGTCCTCTGGATGTACCAGGTGGATTTTAAGAGTACTTGTGCCAGATGTGTTCAACTGTTCCTAGATGACCAGCAGGTCAAAACAAATAACCACGGTGGCTATAGAGTCATGCATTCAAAGTGAACAAAACACTTCAAGAATGAATATGGTCCTGGTGCTGAGGGGAATGCATTGAGTGCTTTTGTTTATTTTGATCAGGCATCCGCGCTGCAGCCCGTTTAAGGCCCTGCGGGTCCTGTTGGTATTTGAGGAGCCGGCGGAGCTGTGGTCTGAGCTGCTGATGATGAGTGGAGCTTCCTCTGTGAGACAGCATCAAGCAGAAAAGGACAGCTCTGGTACGTACAGTACAATACATGCTCTCCTGTCCCAGCACTGCTTGAAAATGATCAAAACAAACATGTTGGTGTGTCTGTATGGTAACACCCCTAACACTTATTAGCCCTGAAGGTCACTGGTTCAATCCACCTTTTCCACTTTCTGTTCTCCTGTGTTAAATTATTGTCAAGCTAATGTTTCTAATCTTGATGCCTACGCAACAAGTAGTTCAAGATGATCACTAGGTAACATTCTAGAGTAAAAGCCAAAAAGATGAGCCTTGAGTAGAGACAAATGCATGTTCTGGATGTCTGCTTTCATAATGCGTTTTATGTTTGCGTCAACAGACATTCCTGTGGGCAAGTTTGATGTGGTGGTCACAGACCGCACCTGTCCTCCATTGGTTCTGAAGAGTGTGACATCACAGGACATACCCATAGTGTCGCCCGAGTGGCTAATCCACAGTCTGATCTGTGGGGAGCGCCTGGGTTACCATAGCAACCCCCAATATCATCATGACTACACATCCCCACCCTCATCCTAATCCAAGCCTCCCTTCGCACACAAAGGTTTATTGTAGGTAGAAGATGCCCTTATCCTCAGATCTGGGATCAGTTTCCCAACTCGCAATCATAACCATTATGAGGGGTGATATGACCCTGTGTCAGTGCTTAGGAGCAACTTGTACCTACATACACACCGTCAACCACGTTAAATGTATTGTCAGTTCTATTGCATGCTACTGTATATAGTTTTAACCTGTCTGTTTTTATGGAATAATAAACTGACTTTCATTTTAATGATGGTTTATTTGTCTGTTTCTTCATGAAAAGGCGCACACATTAATGATACAGTATTTACAATTTATACAATAGGGTAAGTAACACAGCCTGTTCTCAAATCGGTTTGTGCTGTATAGCCAACTCATACAGAGCAAACAGATCTGGGACCAGGCTAGAGGAACCATACAGAATAACAATTGAAACGAAGAGGTTTCAGGACACAATGGGGTTATGCAACAACATACTGATTTTCAAGTCCTTCCATCCGACTTGAAGATAAATGGTCTGGAACGCTTGTTACTCAAGACCTCATCTGGAAATCATCCTCCATTTTCTCTCCCAATCAGAAACTGCAAATGAAGGCAAAATACAGGTATCAGTGTTGAGGGGTGTGTAGGGTTAAGTTCCCCCTAGACGCTGATCTTGGGTCAGTTTTGCATTTTCCCCACCAGAGCCGAGCAGCCCTATACGCTCACTACGCAAGATGCGTAGGGCCCTGCCTCCCCTCGTGTCAAAGCGGGTGTCAATGTTTACAACTTCGATGAGAGGATGAAGTGGAACTATCCTTCTGGTCACGAAAGGAGAAAACACCATGAGAGTGAATTGCGGGATCAGCAAACAGGTAAACTTGTTTGATGTCAGCAAATAACAGTAATGTTAAGTTGATGTACTAGCTTGCAGTGCATCTCTCTGTAGTCGGTCTTGCTGGGCAGTGCATCTCCTGGTCTGTCTGTTGCTTGCCAGACACTTCCAGGGCTGTGTTCTGTGACTTTGTGCTTGACAAATGTGAGAGTGAAATACAAAGGGCAACAGTGTTTATAAACTGCAGCGCAGAAAAGATGTGCACGAAATGAAACTCGCGCTTTCCAGCAGCAACCTCTGCACTCCTCATAGGCACACAATTTTAAAACAAGACAATGATTATCTAGTCTCTCAGTCAAGGTTTAGTTACAACTCTGGACTAATGCAAGATGGAAAGCAATAAATTGACTATTGATGTATATATTGAATTTAAAAGTTGATTAGCTGGGCATACTGGGCAATATGGATGCACATCTCTCAGTAATAATAATAATTCAGCCAAGCCATAGTATAAATAGTATTTTCTATTTGAAAATGTATAAAAGGAAATCTGGGGAAGCCAGTTTGAATGGGCCTGATGCAGAGGATCAAATGAATAGTATTCATCTATAATTTACAGGTGCTATGCTTCAGTTTGTCAGTAGTGGAGATGCTGGATCATCAGTCAGTACAAGCACAGACTCAGTTGATCCACATCCAGCCTCAGCCAGAACTAGACCCGGTACTGCCGTCTTCGACAAGTACTAACACAGACCCAATACAGCAGTCTTCAGCAAGCACTAACACAGACCCAATACAGCAGTCTTCGACAAGCACTAACACAGACCCAGGTGAAGTACAGCCTCAGCCAGTACTAGCACAACCAGAGGTGTACAGCCAGCATCAGATACAAGCAGCTCAGACCCTAATAGAACAGTTGCTGCTCAACCAAATGACCCAGCAGATTGGCCCCCAGTCTTAACAGACTTTATGAGGACTGAGTTGGTGCGCTGAGGTCCATTCAAACTAGGACTGGATTTTTTTTAACCTAAAGACAAGTCTAGAAGAGGTTTCCATCAGGCTTATTACAGAGACAGCTGGCTAATTGGGGAAAAGATGACCAGGAGCTGGCTAATTGGGGAAAAGATGACCAGGAGCTGGCTAATTGGGGAAAAGATGACCGGGAGCTGGCTAAATGGGGAAAAAATTCCCGGGAGCTGGCTAATTGGGGAAAAGATTCCCGGGAGCTGGCTAATTGGGGAAAAGATTCCCGGGAGCTGGCTAATTGGGGAAAAGATTCCCGGGAGCTGGCTAATTGGGGAAAAGATTCCCGGGAGCTGGCTAATTGGGGAAAAGATTCCCGGGAGCTGGCCAATTGGGGAAAAGATTCCCGGGAGCTGGCCAATTGGGGAAAAGATTACCGGGAGCTGGCTAATTGGGGAAAAGATTACCGGGAGCTGGCTAATTGGGGAAAAGATTACCGGGAGCTGGCTAATTGGGGAAAAGATTACCGGGAGCTGGCTAATTGGGGAAAAGATTACCGGGAGCTGGCTAATTGGGGAAAAGATTACCAGGAGCTGGCTAATTGGGGAAAAGATTACCAGGAGCTGGCTAATTGGGGAAAAGATTACCGGGAGCTGGCTAATTGGGGAAAAGATTACCAGGAGCTGGCTAATTGGGGAAAAGATTACCAGGAGCTGGCTTTCATAACCAAAAACACTGCATTGTTTTTGCTGTAAGCTCTTTTTTACTAAAGACTACAAAATAATAAAGGAAGGCATGAATGACTGGTCAAATATCAACGCCATTCTGAAACACCATGAGAGTCGTCCTGAACACAAACAATATGATTAAGTGGAGAGAACTTGATCTGCGCCTAAGTCGGGGACAGACTCTTGACCAGATACAAATGACAATTTGAGGCTGAAAGAAAGAGATGGCGAGATGTCTTTACACGTTTAATAAGTATCACCCAGTCTCTTGCTGAAAGAAACCTAGCATTCTGTGGTTCATCAGACAAACTCTTCCAACCAGAATGGAAACTTCCGAAAAGAGGTTGAATTACTGGCAAAATTTGACCCCGTTATGGAAAATCCATCTCAGCAAAATTAAAGATGGAGAGACATGTTCATTACCTTGGGAAGCGCACACAGAATGAGCTGATACAGATTGTGAGTGACAAGATTCTAGAAGCAATGATGACTCAAGTAAAAGACAAAGTACTTCTCCATTATCTTGAACCTAACATTAGTCACCAGGAACAAATGTCCATTATTCTGAGAAGCGTGGCTTTAAGGGAAAGCCAGAGATCAAGGAGCACTTCCTTGGCTTTGTGAATGTTGAGGTTACAACAGGCTTGAATACAGCTGTGTGATTAACTTTGGTTCCCTCTACAGCCTGGGCATTTTCAGCATCAGCATGGACACCAGTCTATCTGGACTGGTGTCCACTGTCATCTTAGATAAGCTGAACGAGCTGAAGATTCCATTTGAAGATTGCAGAGGGCAAGCTTATGATAATGGGGGCAACATGAAGGGCAAGCACCAAGGAGTAAAGCTAGACTGCTCCAAAAAAATCCCAGAGTCGTGTTCATCCCATGTGGCGCACCTACTCTAAACATTTGGGCATGTGCAAAAGCTCTTCACCTTATTTTCAGCTGGCACACAAAGATGGAGTGTTTTGAAGAAACACATGAACATAACCGAGTGCCACAAGATGGGAGAGTAGGCTCCAAAGTGTTCATGCAATCAGGTATCAGGCTTCACAAGATGGGAGAGTAGGCTCCAAAGTGTTCATGCAATCAGGTATCAGGCTTCACAAGATGGGAGAGTAGGCTCCAAAGTGTTCATGCAATCAGGTATCAGGCTTCACAAGATGGGAGAGTAGGCTCCAAAGTGTTCATGCAATCAGGTATCAGGCTTCACAAGATGGGAGAGTAGGCTCCAAAGTGTTCATGCAATCAGGTATCAGGCTTCACAAGATGGGAGAGTAGGCTCCAAAGTGTTCATGCAATCAGGTATCAGGCTTCACAAGATGGGAGAGTAGGCTCCAAAGTGTTCATGCAATCAGGTATCAGGCTTCACAAGATGGGAGAGTAGGCTCCAAAGTGTTCATGCAATCAGGTATCAGGCTTCACAAGATGGGAGAGTAGGCTCCAAAGTGTTCATGCAATCAGGTATCAGGCTTCACAAGATGGGAGAGTAGGCTCCAAAGTGTTCATGCAATCAGGTATCAGGCTTCACAAGATGGGAGAGTAGGCTCCAAAGTGTTCATGCAATCAGGTATCAGGCTTCACAAGATGGGAGAGTAGGCTCCAAAGTGTTCATGCAATCAGGTATCAGGCTTCACAAGATGGGAGAGTAGGCTCCAAAGTGTTCATGCAATCAGGTATCAGGCTTCACAAGATGGGAGAGTAGGCTCCAAAGTGTTCATGCCATCAGGTATCAGGCTTCTGAGGTTTGGGAGGCATTACTGGAAGCCAGACAGACGATCAACGATCCTGCGGCCAAAGTGGAGGCACAAGCACTTGCAGAGGAAGTTGTGTCCTACCACTTCTTGATTTGATGTGTCGTAAGGTGTAAGATACTGACAATGACAAACAAGGTGAACAAGCTCCTCCAATCCACCTCAATGCAGTTGGATATCGCCGTGAATTTAATCTCAAATGCAGAGGCCTCCCTCACTTCACACCGGGAAACTGGATTCTCTGAGGCCCAGACAACAGCATTTGTGAAGAAATTAATGTGGAGGCTTTTCTGAAAGAGAAGAGACAGAAACAGCAAGAGGTATTTCAGCTACGAGGCTCCTGATGAACCAGTGACTGACGCACTGAAAAACCTTGAAGTCAACTACTTCAACATTGTGATCGACTCTGCTGTGACATCCACGGATGAGAGATTTGAAACACTCAACCAGGTGAAAACCAAATATGGAGTATTGCTGAACTTCAGTACTGCCTCTCACATGTCCAGTGAATCTTAAGGCTCAGTGCATGGAAGTTAAACTCTCTAACCTTCAGAGATGTCTGTGACATCAGTGGAATGGATCTGCCACATGAGATTCAGAATGTACCTGATCTGCCATCAGATGACTGCCTTTCCTTTCTCTGTGAGAACAACCTGGAGGAACTCTATCCTAACCTCTGGACGGCCCTAAGTACTGCAGTCACCCTACCAGTAACAGTAGAATCGGCAGAGAGGAGCTTTTCAAAATAAAAGCTCATCAAAAGCTACCTGAGGTCTTCATGTCACAGGAAGGTTTGGGTGGTCTGGCCATCATGAGCATACATCATGACGTGGGGAAACACATGTCCTTTGATGACTTTGCATCAAGGATGAGCAGAAGAGGAATATTTTGATGGTAAGATTTGAATTCAAATGTTTGGACACTTAGTAACATTGTAAGATTGTATGGCAGAAGTGCATGTGTGTAAATGACTGCTTACATAACTATGTGACATACTTTCTCCATTTCTTCCAGACAGTCCAGATAGACTGGTGTCCATGCTGATGCTGAACATGCCCAGGCTGTAGAGGGAACCAAAGCTAATCACACAGCTGTATAGGTTTTATTGGACTATTTTGAGACACATAGCTGCAGCCATAGCCTATAGGCTCATGTTTACATTGTATAGACAAAGCTACATGTGAGGACTGGACTAATTACCAGGCAGCAGAGACAAAGCTCACTGTTATATTGGATTATTTTCTACAATGTCTTATTTATGTTAATATTCAATTATCTTAAGATTCTATAGAAATTATATTCATTAAATATTGTTTGTTTATACCTCATTCTGTTCTGTATAGGTCTACTTATTCTTAGACTGACAGATGGAGCAAACTGTTTTAAAGGAGGGAGGATTGTAGTGGGAACACTGGGGTGTCAGGTGTGACAATGGCAAATGGTTTACAGGTCAGGTAGGAGGGGCGCTTAGCAGAATTTTGCTTAGGGCCCCAGGGAGGACGGGACCGGCTCTGTTCCCCACGATTGGTTAGGATTGGTAGAGGGGGAGCTGATCGCATCATGTCAGGTCCCTACCTGCCCAGGGTGGAGTGCAGTGTCATGTCAGGTCCCTACCTGCCCAGGGTGTAGTGTCATGTCAGGTCCCTACCTGCCCAGGGTGTAGTGTCATGTCAGGTCCCTACCTGCCCAGGGTGTAGTGTCATGTCAGGTCCCTACCTGCCCAGGGTGTAGTGTCATGTCTGGTCCCTACCTACCCAGGGTGTAGTGTCATGTCAGGTCCCTACCTGCCCAGGGTGTAGTGTCATGTCAGGTCCCTACCTGCCCAGCGTAGAGTGTAGTGTCATGTCAGGTCCCTACCTGCCCAGGGTGTAGTGTCATGTCAGGTCCCTACCTGCCCAGGGTGCAGTGTAGTGTCATGTCAGGTCCCTACCTGCCCAGGGTGCAGTGTAGTGTCATGTCTGGTCCCTACCTGCCCAGGGTGTAGTGTCATGTCATGTCAGGTCCCTATCTGCCCAGGGTGCAGTGTCATGTCTGGTCCCTACCTGCCCAGGGTGCAGTGTCATGTCAGGTCCCTACCTGCCCAGGGTGTAGTGTCATGTCTGGTCCCTACCTGCCCAGGGTGTAGTGTCATGTCTGGTCCCTACCTGCCCAGGGTGTAGTGTCATGTCTGGTCCCTACCTGCCCAGGGTGTAGTGTCATGTCAGGTCCCTACCTGCCCAGGGTAGAGTGTAGTGTCATGTCAGGTCCCTACCTGCCCAGGGTGCAGTGTAGTGTCATGTCAGGTCCCTACCTGCCCAGGGTGCAGTGTAGTGTCATGTCAGGTCCCTACCTGCCCAGGGTGCAGTGTAGTGTCATGTCAGGTCCCTACCTGCCCAGGGTGCAGTGTAGTGTCATGTCATGTCCCTACCTGCCCAGGGTGCAGTGTAGTGTCATGTCATGTCCCTACCTGCCCAGTGTGTAGTGTAGTGTAGTGTCATGTCAGGTCCCTATCTGCCCAGGGTGCAGTGTCATGTCTGGTCCCTATCTGCCCAGGGTGCAGTGTCATGTCTGGTCCCTACCTGCCCAGGGTGTAGTGTAGTGTCATGTCAGATCCCTACCTGCCCAGGGTGTAGTGTAGTGTCATGTCAGATCCCTACCTGCCCAGGGTGTAGTGTCATGTCAGGTCCCTACCTGCCCAGGGTGTAGTGTCATGTCAGGTCCCTACCTGCCCAGGGTGTAGTGTCATGTCAGGTCCCTATCTGCCCAGGGTGTAGTGTCAGGTCCCTACCTGCCCAGGGTGTAGTGTAGTGTCATGTCCCTACCTGCCCAGTGTGTAGTGTAGTGTAGTGTCATGTCAGGTCCCCATCTGCCCAGGGTGCAGTGTCATGTCAGGTCCCTACCTGCCCAGGGTGTAGTGTAGTGTCATGTCCCTACCTGCCCAGGGTGTAGTGTAGTGTCATGTCCCTACCTGCCCAGGGTGTAGTGTCATGTCTGGTCCCTACCTGCCCAGGGTGTAGTGTAGTGTCATGTCCCTACCTGCCCAGGGTGCAGTGTCATGTCAGGTCCCTACCTGCCCAGGGTGTAGTGTCATGTCTGGTCCCTACCTGCCCAGGGTGTAGTGTCATGTCAGGTCCCTACCTGCCCAGGGTGTAGTGTCATGTCAGGTCCCTACCTGCCCAGCGTAGAGTGTAGTGTCATGTCAGGTCCCTACCTGCCCAGGGTGTAGTGTCATGTCATGTCAGGTCCCTATCTGCCCAGGGTGCAGTGTCATGTCTGGTCCCTACCTGCCCAGGGTGCAGTGTCATGTCAGGTCCCTACCTGCCCAGGGTGTAGTGTCATGTCAGGTCCCTACCTGCCCAGGGTGTAGTGTCATGTCTGGTCCCTACCTGCCCAGGGTGTAGTGTCATGTCTGGTCCCTACCTGCCCAGGGTGTAGTGTCATGTCAGGTCCCTACCTGCCCAGGGTAGAGTGTAGTGTCATGTCAGGTCCCTACCTGCCCAGGGTGCAGTGTAGTGTCATGTCAGGTCCCTACCTGCCCAGGGTGCAGTGTAGTGTCATGTCAGGTCCCTACCTGCCCAGGGTGCAGTGTAGTGTCATGTCAGGTCCCTACCTGCCCAGGGTGCAGTGTAGTGTCATGTCATGTCCCTACCTGCCCAGGGTGCAGTGTAGTGTCATGTCATGTCCCTACCTGCCCAGGGTGTAGTGTAGTGTCATGTCAGGTCCCTACCTGCCCAGGGTGTAGTGTAGTGTCATGTCAGGTCCCTACCTGCCCAGGGTGCCTCCTGACTGGGTGTAGTACTTGTTGTAGTCCAGCCTGAGCAGCAGCTGAGCCAGGTCAGAGTTGATCTGGTGGTTTCTGACACCTGACAGGATCTTGAAGAGCAGGAAGGACTGACGACTGAAACCCTGAAATTACAGATGAAGTACTTCATTGTTTGCATTGGCCATTTAGCACCAAAGATTACAAGCAATTACTATAATATAGTAATATAGGCGTGACAATGGGTGAAAGGTTATTGTTAGCAGTTCTAGCAGACAGCCTTACCTTGACCAAGATGTCCAGTTGGGCTGTTCCTCTCTCATCCAGCGGAGCCACGTTCTGGCTGACCAATGAGCAGAAGTTATGACACAGCTCCAGGATCTCATTCAGACAGTGGAACACCTGGGATAGGAGAGAAGACATTGGACAAAATTCAAAAATGAATGGGAAACCATAGCTAAGTGGTCATTCAAGGCTGAATCCTAATTTGATAGTGTTGTTATCCATGATTAGCACTCAACGCGCAGTAACACGTTCAAGGTTGTCTTCATTTCAGTCGCGTTGTGCCATTGGCTGGTAAGTGGTTACCTTGTCAGGAACCATATCAAAGTGACATGGCAATCTGATCATCTGCATAACGTGACTGCAGTAAAGAAGTCGTTGAAGTGGCCTTAAATTACTGCCACATTGTATTCACGTCAAATGCTAATAAATTGAGACGCTAACCGGCTTGAGCAGGATGAAGGACTGTGCTAGCAGGTTGCTAAGGAAGTGGTCGTGGGCCAGCCGGATGCTCTCAAAGTCTCTGGTGGAGTTGATCTGCTGCAGCAGCTGAGAGAACTGAGACTCCAGCACGTCCACCTGAGAGAGGAGGGAGGAGAGAGGAGGAGCAGCACAGCCATGTTAGAAATATGGCACCAACAACAAGGTCATTCATAGCCTGGTCATAGGAATAGATGTGTTGTCTTGCCAACTCCTATGACTTCCTTTGAGCTGGCTATACAGATATGGGACCAGTTTTGAAAGAGGAGCAAAAACAAATGTGCATTGTAGTTGTAGAACAAAGAAAGGAATGCTTGTTTGCATTAATATGGCCATGGTAAACTGAGTATGGTGCATTGAGCCTCTCAAATTTCCTCCCAAAGCTGAATATGAACAGGTAAAAAAACTATACAGTCTTGTCTTTACTACTGCTCTCTATTCTTAAAAACAGACCAGATGCACTGTACAGTACTTAGTCTTTGGATGTACAGATGACACGTGGTTGTGGTTCCGTGTGGCTCAGTTGGTAGAGCATGGCACTTGGAAAGCAAGGGTTCGATTCCCACGGGGGACAAGTATGAAAACGTATGCACACACTACTGTGACAGTGTCTTCCTGGAGATATAATCACCTGTAGGTAGTACTGCAGGTTGTCCACCAGGAAAGCCATGTGGTTACGTAGCCTCCACTTGACAGCGTCTGTCTGGTTGGATTTGAGGTGTTTCCTCTGCATCTGTAGAGCCCAGCAGTGCTGCAGCTCAGACTGCACCCGACGCACACTCAGCAAGTAACGAAATATTACATTATACCTGGGAGACAGGACAGAGTCAGGGATATTACATTATACCTGGGAGACAGGACAGAGTCAGGGATATTACATTATACCTGGGAGACAGGACAGAGTCAGGGATATTACATTATACCTGGGAGACAGGACAGAGTCAGGGATATTACATTATACCTGGGAGACAGGACAGACTCAGGGATATTACATTATACCTGGGAGACAGGACAGAGTCAGGGATATCACATTATACCTGGGAGACAGGACAGAGTCAGGGATATCACATTATACCTGGGAGACAGGACAGAGTCAGGGATATCACATTATACCTGGGAGACAGGACAGAGTCAGGGATATCACATTATACCTGGGAGACAGGACAGAGTCAGGGATATTACATTATACCTGGGAGACAGGACAGAGTCAGGGATATCACATTATACCTGGGAGACAGGACAGAGTCAGGACAGAGTCAGGGATATTACATTATACCTGGGAGACAGGACAGAGTCAGGGATATTACATTATACCTGGGAGACAGGACAGAGTCAGGGATATTACATTATACCTGGGAGACAGGACAGAGTCAGGGATATTACATTATACCTGGGAGACAGGACAGAGTCAGGGATATTACATTATACCTGGGGGACAGGACAGAGTCAGGGATATTACATTATACCTGGGGGACAGGACACGGTCGTGAATATTACATTTTACCTGGGGGACAGGACAGAGTCAGGGATATTACATTATACCTGGGGGACAGGACACGGTCGTGAATATTACATTTTACCTGGGGGACAGGACACGGTCGTGATTATGCCATGACGATAGTGTCAGTTTCAGGAAGACTAGCTAAGTCTAAACTGAATCGGACACAACTGATCATAAGGAAAATAAAAACAAGTTCTATATATATTTTTTAATCTTTATTTAACTAGACAAGTCAGTTAAGAACAAATTCTAACTTCAATGACGGCCTAGGAACAATGGGATAACTGCCTGTTCATGGGCAGAACAGACTTGTACCTTGTCAGCTCGGGGATTTGAACTTGCAACCTTTCGGTTACTAGTCCAACGCTCTAACCACTAGGCTACCTGCCGCCCCAAATATGAACAGAGAACTTGTGAGGAATGCAATACGAAAACATGACGGTACAAACAATGGTTATATACACTCACTGACCATTGTATTAGGTATACCCATCTAGTACTGGGTCAGACACCCCTTTGCCTACAGTAGTTATATACACTCACTGACGAGTGTATTAGGTATACCCATCTAGTACTGGGTCAGACACCCCTTTGCCTCCAGTGGTTACATGCACTCACTGTCCAGTGTATTAGGTATACCCATCTAGTACTGGGTCAGACACCCCTTTGCCTCCAGTGGTTATACACACTCACTGACCAGTGTATTAGATATACCCATCTAGTACTGGGTCAGACACCCCTTTGCCTCCAGTGGTTATATACACTCACTGACCAGTGTATTAGGTATACCCATCTAGTACTGGGTCAGACACCCCTTTGCCTCCAGTGGTTATATACACTCACTGTCCAGTGTATTAGGTATACCCATCTAGTACTGGGTCAGACACCCCTTTGCCTCCAGTGGTTATATACATTCACTGACCAGTGTATTAGGTATACCCATCTAGTACTGGGTCAGACACTCCTTTGCCTCCAGTGGTTATATACACTCACTGACCAGTGTATTAGGTATACCCATCTAGTACTGGGTCAGACACCCCTTTGCCTCCAGTGGTTATATACACTCACTGACAAGTGTATTAGGTATACCCATCTAGTACTGGGTCAGACACCCCTTTGCCTCCAGTGGTTATATACACTCACTGACAAGTGTATTAGGTATAACCATCTAGTACTGGGTCAGACACCCCTTTGCCTCCAGAACAGCCCGGATTCACTTTTTTAGTTAATAACCAAATACAGACCTAAGAAACAACAACTTACAGATGCACACAATCAATGACTACATCTCCTCTGTCCAGACCCGCATGCTCACACCTCCATCCACAGTGCACTGTTGTTTACCACATGGCCTGTAACAGCACCGTTTTGTTTCTCTCCGTAGCCCCAGCTCTTTCAATATTTAAATAATAAATCATTATGTTTTCCAAGATGAGTTATGAGCCTGAATTCTTTGGGGAATAGATTCTACAAGCCGGAAATGTTCCACAGGGATGTTGTTCCATGCTGACATGATGGCACCACACAGTTGCTGCAGATTGGCTATGGTCTACCAGCATCCATCGGACTGTGCCATTGACACCAGGCAGGATGGGTTCCATGCTGACATGATGGCACCACACAGTTACTGCAGATTGGCTATGGTCTACCAGCATCCATCGGACTGTACCATTGACACCAGGCAGGATGGGTTCCATGCTGACATGATGGCACCACACAGTTACTGCAGATTGGCTATGGTCTACCAGCATCCATCGGACTGTACCATTGACACCAGGCAGGATGGGTTCCATGCTGACATGATGGCACCACACAGTTGCTGCAGATTGGCTATGGTCTACCAGCATCCATCGGACTGTACCATTGACACCAGGCAGGATGGGTTCCATGGACTCATCCTACATCTGCCATCAACATGATGCAACAGGACACGGATTCGTCGGACCAGGCAATGTTTTTCCACTCCTCAGTTGTCCAGTGTTGGTGATGGCCTGCCCACTGGAGCCACTTCTTCTTGTTTGTACCTGTTAGGAGTGGAACCCAGTGTGGTCGTCTGATGCAATAGCCCATCTGTGACAAAGGTTGGCGAGTTCTGCATTGCGAAAAGCCGTACTGCAGACCACTGTTGTACTGCGCCGTTATTTGCCTGTTTGTGGCCCAACTGTTAGATTGCATGATTCTTACCATTCTCCTTCAACCTCTCATCAACGAGCGTTTTTTGCCCGCAGGACTGACGCTGACTGGATGGTTTTTTGTTTGTCACACCATTCTCTGTAAACCCTAGACACTATTATGCGTGAAAAGCCCAGGAGGGCAGCCGTTTGTGAGATACTGGATCCGGGACGCCTGGCAGCAACGATCATACCAGTCACTTAGGTCAGTCATTTTGCCCATTCTCACGTTCAACCGAACAGTAACTGAATGCCTCAATGCCTGTCTACCTGGGGCGGCAGGGTAACCTAGTGGTTAGAGTGTTGGACTAGTAACCGGAAGGTTGTGAGTTCAAATCTGTCGTTCTGCCCCTGAACAGGCAGTTAACCCACTGTTCCCAGGTCATCATTGAAAATAAGAATTTGTTCTTAACTGACTTGCCTGGTTAAATAAAGGTCAAATAAAAATTATATAGCAAGCCATAGACTCTCTGTCTGTAGGGAGATCCATTTTCGTGAAAGGGGTGGTGTACCTAATAAACTGGGAGTGTAATGTTAAAATATTCCATTGTCTGTTTGCACAAACATTTGCTAATGGATATCATGTTAAAGGTAGAGTCAGCAATGCACAAAGTAAAAAGCAATATTGTGTCGATTTCCACAACTACTAAGAGCATTGAAGCACGAGGCTAAACTTCTCCACTGTTACGGGTCCTGCAGCGATCACATTGGGCCCTGGTCAAAAGTAGTGCACTATATAGGGAATAAGGGACCATTTGGGAGGCAGACGTTGCCTGCTGTACAATACTCACTTCTCCAGAACGGCAGGGGTGAAGAGGATGTGCAGGGGCCACTGGACCTTGTAGGCCAAGCCCAGAGCAGCCCAGCCCGTAGGGGGCACCTCCCTGGGGGAGGACTCCTGTGGGGGAGTGGCCCCTTCCCTGGTCCCTGTGGCATCTGAGAACACAATCATACCGTTAGCCACAGGATGGCTCCACACCAGAGTATGTCAGGAGAGTTGAGCGGTTTGAAATCTCACTCATGGAACAGTCTTAGTTAACCACTCTGCCGCTCAACATCCTTCCTCCTGCTCTGCTAAAAAAATATTTTTAAAACGCTCACAGGAACAAACAAATAAAACTGCTGCTCCAAATTCACCCCATTCATTTTTTGGTTAAAAAGAATTTAACAAACACCCCAAACACCCCTTGGGTTGTGCCGTGGCGGAGATCTTTGTGGGCTATACTCAGCCTTGTCTCAGGATGGTAAGTTGGTGGTTGAAGATATCCCTCTAGTGGTGTGGGGGCTGTGCTTTGGCAAAGTGGGTGGGGTTATATCCTTCCTGTTTGGCCCTGTCCGGGGGTGTCCTCGGATGGGGCCACAGTGTCTCCTGACCCCTCCTGTCTCAGCCTCCAGTATTTATGCTGCAGTAGTTTATGTGTCGGGGGGCTGGGGTCAGTTTGTTATATCTGGAGTACTTCTCCTGTCCTATTCGGTGTCCTGTGTGAATCTAAGTGTGCGTTCTCTAATTCTCTCCTTCTCTCTTTCTTTCTCTCTCTCGGAGGACCTGAGCCCTAGGACCATGCCCCAGGACTACCTGACATGATGACTCCTTGCTGTCCCCAGTCCACCTGGCCATGCTGCTGTTCCAGTTTCAACTGACCTGAGCCCTAGGACCATGCCCCAGGACTACCTGACATGATGACTCCTTGCTGTCCCCAGTCTACCTGGCCATGCTGCTGCTCCAGTTTCAACTTCCACCTGACTGTGCTGCTGCTCTAGTTTCAACTGTTCTGCCTTATTATTATTATTCGACCATGCTGGTCATTTATGAACATTGAACATCTTGACCATGTTCTGTTATAATCTCCACCCGGCACAGCCAGAAGAGGACTGGCCACCCCACATAGCCTGGTTCCTCTCTAGGTTTCTTCCTAGGTATTGGCCTTTCTAGGGAGTTTTTCCTAGCCACCGTGCTTCTCCACCTGCATTGCTTGCTGTTTGGGGTTTTAGGCTGGGTTTCTGTACAGCACTTTGAGATATCAGCTGATGTACGAAGGGCTATATAAATAAATTTGATTTGAAATTTGATTTGATATACTTTTGTGACTATGTACCATTTGTTTTTGAAGTAGGCTGTCATAAGAAGGTTCAACATAGGCTACTAAACAAGCACCTACCTAGGTGATAGGTTGTGGCCACTGTGTTAAAAACAAGTAGCTTTTTCTCTAATCGATTGATGATCAGATACGTCAGTTGTAACTGGTTCTGTTGAACTCAAATTTTACACTTGATAGACAACTTTAGTAATGTTACAAACTTAGACTATTTTTTAACAATAGCCTATATAGAAACCAAAACGTCTCTGGTGCTGCTGCATGGCCCCATTGGTTGTCTTGTCATCAATTATACAGCCTGTGACAGATTTCTTGGTCGACTCATCTCAACATCTCTGCGCATTAGTGGTGGGGTAGGCTAAATAAATACCACAGAACAGACCTTAATAAAAGAATGGTGATGAAGGAAATTCAAAATGGTGGAGAGCATGGCCTGAGGTCGTGGTTGAACAGTACCGGAGCGCAATTGGGAGAGAAGGACAACGATCCTACATTTTAAAAAATGTATTTATAATTTTTTTTACATTTTTTTTGTTATTCAGCCAAATAACACACACTCCATTCCTCTCTCCACATCCTCTGATCCACTCCATCACATTGTTCACAAGATGGCACACACTGGGTAGAAGACATAGAAGAATGGACCATCACAAATAGCACCCTATTCCCTATGAAGTGCACTACTTGTGACCAGAACTTTTTGAAGAATAGTGCACTATTATGTGGATATGGGTGCCAAGTTCAACAGCCTTCTTTTCTCGTCTGCTTTTAAAAAGATACCAGGTGACTTCCCAGTACACATCCATCAGATTGCCTTCTCTCATCTGGTGTTCCCAGGTTATAGCAGGAGAGATGAGGGAGAGATGACCAAGACAGGCATGCATAGACTGTCTTACAGTTAGCCACCAGATGGCAGCAACTGGTTACAAGAAAATATACTGGAGCACACAGCCGCCAGTCCCAATATTTCCTTACCCCTTCCCCTTGGCCCTGACCTTTCCATGTTTACAGATCTGAATGGTATAAGAAGTGTCATGGTGGACCTTCCGCCATATTACAGATCTGCAAATATGGAAGAGTAAGTTAGGGCCATGAGGTAGTAGGGAGCAGACCTGTGTTCAAATACTATTTAGGGTATTTCAATTACTTTCAAAAGATATTTCAAAGTACATTTTTCTTTGAAAATACAACTAGCTGAATATTGGAATGCATTTGGAAATACACTTAATGTATTGGCATGTATTATAAAATACAATAAAAATAAGTATTTCAAAAACAAATACTCAAATAAACAGGGAGATCCAGGTCTAGTAGGGAGTGAAGAGAGAACTCTAAGCAGCTCTAGTTAAACATACAGTTAGATCTCCTAGAGTCCTAGTAGAGGGTTTCTGCTCCAATGAAAAGCCACTCTGAGGAACAAACCTTTGCTCTCCTTCCCCTGGTAGTCGATGGTGAGGTGCAGGAGAGGCAGGAGGTTGTCGTCGTCCAACAACACCTTGTGGGCAGCCTGCTGAAAGGCCACATTTACATCTGTGGAAGAAGGGGTGGAGAAAACAGCCACTGTTAGATCCAAAGAATGACTGCAATACACATGAACCTGTTCATATTCTTCTGTACGGCATCCTTCCTTCCTTCCTTCATTCCTTGGAATAATAACAATCAGAAATGACTGGGTTGGTGAAAGATATTTACTGGAACCCCTACTTTGACCTAGCCACAGTGTTAGATCAGTGATCACTTCAAGAAAGGGAGGAAGTTAGGATCCAGTTTAAACTGCATGTTTAAGTATTTCAACAGGACCATGGTTTGTGATTCAATAAAGGGGGAATTTTCCATAAGATGAAGTAGGCCCTTAGGAGGTAGAATGCTCTATCAAGTTTAGATGTCTGTTAGAGTAAACTGATCCTGGATCTGTAAACATACCGTGTTCAGTGACAGCCGTGGGCGGGGTCTTGAGCATGTGCTGAGCGTGGTCAATGAACACCTGGTACAGCTCGCCACGGCCCAACAGGTAAAAGTCCTTTATGATCTACAGGGAAAGAGAAACGGGCGTATTTGAGGGGTCAGCTTTAACAAGGCGAGGCACAGAATCACTCATCTTGATCACATAAGGAGTAGTTATTTGAGATGCAAGGGGATTTGTAGATAAGTGATTCTCAGCAGTCTGACAGCAATGTAGTCGAGCTCAAACATGACCACTAACAATCTGAAATCAACTGTAAACTGTCACAGCTAGATAGTCCAAATACAAACCTTCAGTTGCCCCAGGAGATCAGATTCCTCCACCATTAATGTCCACAGGTGCTGCAAATAGAAGGATACATTCATTCACCAACTGTTGATTGGATTCACATACCGACGACTAATGTATGGAGTTATTGAGATGAATATGGCCCTAATATCAACTGAATAGAACAGGACCTTTTTGTCCAGCTGATAGTGGGAAGTTGCAGCAGACGTTACAAACACATATCTGACATTTCCTCAGATATGTTGAAGTGCCGAAGCCCACCTCTGCCACGGTGCTGCGGATGCCGTCTATGAGGTTCTCAAAGTCCACTAGGCTGAAGAGGGGCTGCTGTTTGAGACGGTGCAGCTCTGTTGCAAACATGTCCTCCTGGTGCTTCAGTATAGAGCCTGGACACAAACACACACAGAGGGAGGAAAACATGATGCATCAAATGTTCCAAAATCTTTCATTCCAAGTTAAACGTGGATCTCCTGAAGTGATATTGTCGCAATATGTTACATTGAAGTAGTGCTCGGCGAGATAGTTTGGTGATTTTTTTGTTGTTGAAGTTTAGAGAAGCGTAGCAACCAAAGCAAATCAAATAGATGCCAAAATCAGCAATAATACTAATGGTGCTTACCTGAGTGAGGGTGAAAAGACAGAAAACGCCCCCTTTCTCCTCCCTCTACTGTTTCCCTACTGTAGCTAAATCATTAACAAGTCAACGTGAAACGTAGCTACAGCTAATAACAAAGGTACATGTGTGGACCAGGTTCTCACCAGCTCTGGACGGGCTGTGGTTGTGGTTCTCAAACATCTGGACGGACTCCCCCACAAAGAGGATCTTCTCAGCCACGCGGATGGGGACGTAGGAGGGCAGCATCTCAGCCCGCAGAGAGAACTGCTGCAGGGACGGAGCCAGCATGTTCTCTTCCTCTATCAGCCTCTACAACGGAATACAGACAACAGCATCGTTCATTAGGGAACACAATGGAAAACATTTTCAAACAGACAACCAAAATGAGCATGTCTTATTGGACCAGTCTGGGTACTCACTCCCTGTTTCAGTTAGTTTTTCCCTGCTTTGTGCATTATGAAAATGACCCAAATCAGCCGCCTGAAACTGACTGGAAGTACATACGGACTTTTAGATCTTATCCATCCTACAATCTTTACTCTAACAGTAGTGGTGCAAGCTTTACACTAACGCAAGCACTTCAAATCCAAGTGGACAGATAAAGTGCCAAGGTATGAAGTAGGATGAAATTACCCATAGACACTGATCTTAGGTCAGTTTTGCCTCTCCACCCGATATTTAAGTTTAGGATTTTGGGGAAGATATAAACTGAACCTGAAGCTGTGTCTAAGGGCAACTTCTACCCGCCATCTCACTAGATTCTGTAGTTCTCTCAGCTGGAAACATGGATGCAATTGACAATAGATGCTGATCTAGAATCAGTTTTTCCTCTTACTTTAGATCAGCCAGTTAAGATTTGAGGAAGATTTAAGCTGATCCTGAATCTTAGCATAAGGGCTCTCACCAGGTCCTGTAGTTCTTTCAGCTGTTTACCGCTGAGGCCTCCAATCCCCAGGTCCTCCTCGTCCTCCTCCTGGTTGGCGGCGGCCCCTCCAGCGCTGGGCCCCTGCTTCACATAGAACTCCTCACTCTGGTCCAGCAGCAGACCGTGCAGCATCCACGCCGCCAGCTGCTTGTACATCACCCCGTGGCACACCGCCAGGATCCTGAGTAAACAGACAGAAGAGAGATCCTTTATGTTGTGTTGCCCTAAGAAACATCAGCCAGGTATCAGTATAGATTCAAGTGTTTATGTGTAGGAGGGGATGACATGTGTCATGGGAATAATTTATCCAGGGGAGAAATAACAAATTTTAAAAAAATACACGCCCCGGGATCTTAACCCCTTCAGGTTTTGCCTGGAAATATGGCTTGCATATTTCACTTTGCAGCATCAGTTTCAGGATGACACCACACATGCAGCATAGATCCAAGTAATAGCATAAACCATGCATAAAGCTTCTATAAGAGGCTAACTTCACATTTGATTGAAAAAGTTGTGGCCGTAACTTACTTCTCCAGGGCCATGCGAACAGGGGGCAGACCACCACAGCTGTGCTTGTACACCGTCTCCAGGATCTGACAGCCGTGGATCTAATTAGAACAGACAGGATATGACCTCATTTCCATATTCCACACTAATTGATTCAACTGTGCCTACCCATGATGCACTCTGCTCTGAGCGCTGTGACAATGTTGTGCCCCTGTACCACAGCAGCCACCATGATGAACTTTAAATTGGGAGAAAGATGGTATTGTTACAGAAAAATTCTAAACTAAGTCACATAAGAAATGTGTTGACCTTTGAGAACACAAATAGTTTTTGGAGAGCGCTATGGGTGTATGAAAAGTGCTTTATGAGTGTCTTAAATCATTTCTTCCAAAGTAATTGTGTTTGTGTGATTTCTCAGTCATATCAGAAGGAGAGTGAATACTTGTCTCCAATGTAATGCCCTTATCTTCTGGGACTGTACTGTCTCGTCTCCATTGTAATGCCCTTATCTTCTGGGACTGTATTGTCTCCATTGTAATGCCCTTACCTTCTGGGGCTTTATTGTCTCCATTGTAATGCCCTTATCTTCTCGGTCTATTGTCTTGTCTCCATTGTAATGCCCTTACCTTCTGGGACTGTATTGTCTCCATTGTAATGCCCTTACCTTCTGGGACTTTATTGTCTCCATTGTAATGCCCTTATCTTCTCGGTCTATTGTCTTGTCTCCATTGTAATGCCCTTACCTTCTGGGACTGTATTGTCTCAATTGTAATGCCCTTATCTTCTGGGACTGTCTTGTCTCCATTGTAATGCCCTTACCTTCTGGGACTGTATTGTCTCCATTGTAATGCCCTTACCTTCTGGGACTGTATTGTCTCCATTGTAATGCCCTTACCTTCTGGGACTGTATTGTCTCCATTGTAATGCCCTTACCTTCTGGGACTGTATTGTCTCCATTGTAATGCACTTATCTTCTCGGTCTATTGTCTTGTCTCCATTGTAATGCCCTTACCTTCTGGGACTGTATTGTCTCCATTGTAATGCCCTTATCTTCTGGGACTGTCTTGTCTCCATTGTAATGCCCTTACCTTCTGGGACTGTATTGTCTCCATTGTAATGCCCTTACCTTCTGGGACTGTATTGTCTCCATTGTAATGCCCTTACCTTCTGGGACTGTATTGTCTCCATTGTAATGCCCTTACCTTCTGGGACTGTATTGTAATGCCCTTACCTTCTGGGACTGTATTGTCTCCATTGTAATGTCCTTACCTTCTGGGACTGTATTGTCTCCATTGTAATGCCCTTACCTTCTGGGACTGTATTGTCTCCATTGTAATGTCCTTACCTTCTGGGACTGTATTGTCTCCATTGTAATGCCCTTACCTTCTGGGACTGTATTGTCTCCATTGTAATGCCCTTACCTTCTGGGACCGTATTGTCTCCATTGTAATGCCCTTACCTTCTGGGACTTTATTGTCTCCACCACCACCATAACAGAGGGAAACAGCAACTGAAACTAGAGAAGAACATGATCACATAAAATGACTAGGGTATATTGTTAAATTAATATTTTATTTCCTAATTCCATTCATGACATATTGAAAGATACTGTGGATCTTGTGACTGCAGGTGTGAAAGTTCACATTTAAAGATGGAATCCGCATTAGGGGAAACAGCACCACTGTCTGGATTGGATGCTGTGGATGAAAATCCAGCACTTGGAGAAAGAGGAAATTAGGAATATATGTATAATTAGTAAACTACATGTACAGTACATGTGAGCGAAAGTAGCAGTAGAAGTATTTTTGTCCGTTAGTTTACTCCAATCAGGGGAGGGGTGGAAGGGTGGCAGCGCCACTGTACACCCCCAGCACTTTGTTATTGGTTTTGTCTTGTGGATGAAATGGAGGTGAGGTGCGTCGAGCAGTGTGGTCAAATAAAAAACGTGCAGTACATATTGTTCTGTTTTATCGCGTGCAATGACGTTGGAGGGGGAAAAACAGTGTTTGTAGCTTGCAGTAACTTTTTTGTTGTTGTAATATCCTAAACTGTTTTACCATTAAGGATTACCGCTTTAAAGGTCTAAAACAATTCATTCTACTTCAAATGTACAACAAGCAAATCGAAATCAGAAAAACGAGTAAAAACAGTTACTGGCATTACCTGATCCAACATATAATTCACATGAGATATGGAGAGATGCGGGTCGCCAAGAAACTGCAATGAAGAGGACAATAGTGGGATTGATTATGAATGTGCATTGTATTAATTAGTGCTACAATGCATTTTGTAAATGATCTTCGGTACCTCTTGTTCGAGGTCCAGGAGAGCCTGTCTATAAGGCTGTAGCATGGAGTCAAGTCCCGTGCAGAAAGCCCGCAGGTAAACCCCATTGAGTCCGGCCTGGTTTGTCTGAATGGAGTGGTGCTCCTGCAAAGTACAATCACAGCTTGTTAAGACTATAGTATTGAGCTATATCTGATTAGTATTTGCGGTAATACTAGTACATCTTAATCTAAAAAACAACAACACATGGCACTCACTCTAAAGTTGGTTTAGATTCATTGTCACCGACTCTCACAGAATTTAACCAGTTAATCAGGATTAAAAAATATAAACCCATCTAAGGGGAGGTTTCCCGGACACAGATTAAGTGTAATTCTGCACTAAAAAGCATTTTCAATGGAGATTCTCCATTGAGTTGGCTTTTTAGTCCAGAGAGGTATACTACGAATCAGGTTTGAGGAGTTAGCAAAGTAACTTTGTTCAACCTGGAATAACCGGTCAAGATGAAAGGCTCACCTTTTAGCCAGGTACATTTCTATGGCAATGAATCTGTTCTGGGGTAGGATAACTCAGGGCTTACTATATTTATCCTGAATGAAGTGTCTGATGCCACGTTAAATACAACTAGGAACACGGAAAAATATGAGGTCAAATCATAACGTCAGTGATCTAAGGTCAGAAAGTCTGACTTTTAGAAAAAGGCCTGAGTTGGAATTCCGAGTTGGATGATCATTCAAATCGATTTTTCCCCAGTCGGAGCTACATTTTTTTACATTCCCAGTTGTTTTGAATGTACTGAAGTCTGAGATTTACGAGTTCCTAGTTGTTTTGAGCGATTAAATATGTAATTAATCAAGCGTTTGTGTAAAAAAATATATATTAAGACACCCATCACATTACACATTTTGTAATGACAAGATGCATTTGAAGGTTCACCCACAGTAAAACTTTTGCATGACAAAAACATTTTTACTGATAGGATTGGGAAAAAAGGTGCTTGTGTGCATTGATAAGCACACCAAAGACAGCATTATTAGCCTATTTCACATCATAGCCTGCTGAATTTCCAAGATAACTTATCTTTCATGTTAATTTCGGCAGAAATGAAAATGTGGCACCGACTCTCCCATTGATTGATGGTTTCAGCATTGTCTCAATGAAGAGTTTGGCGTTCGACCAGCAACATGCATGTGTAGTTACATGCCTGCTAGAGTTAGCGGCATGCGGACGAGCAACATCCACCGTTGTAGTACTGATGAAGTATGAGCTGGAATGTTTTATAAAAGCCTGAGTATATCGAGCTTCAATCGTAGTTTTCCTCAAGTCTTCACCTTATCAAAAAGTAAGAGATAAGCAGGGAGAACATTGGAGAAGGAACCCCAGATATCCTTCAACGGTCTCTCGATTCCAAATCAAATCACATTTTATTGGTCACATTCACATTTTTAGCAGATGTTATAACGAAGGAAGTGAGAAGAGGAAAATGCTTTTGGCACTCCATCTTCTGGGTATTTATCTCACCTGCTGGTGGACATGGCCTGTGTGTTGCTCTATGAACTCTGTGAAGCGAATGTAATCGGATCCCAGTTTGCAGAGGCGGTTCAGGACACTGGTCTCACTGGGATGGAGAAAGGGCAGGTCCTGGGAGACCTACAGGAGTAGCAGAGGTTCAGTTAACCCCTTACTCATAACTCCTTAACAGTGCATTCTTGAACTATGGTTCAGTTAGTTATATGTACATCGTGGAGTAAGGTTCAGTAGGATGCATGTCACACTTACCACCAGTCACTAAACAAAACTATAGTGAAGTGTACATACAGCAACAATAGAAAAAAAACTAGTGATGGGTGCCAACAAAAGCAGAAAATAAAACAATTCATAAGGTTACTAGCTAGTTGCACTAGCTAGCTACTTGAGAAAAAAGAAGATTCACATAGCTAGCCAGCTTCTTGCAGCGGTGTTTGTACTTTGTAGAGCTAGCTTTGTACTGTAGTTAGGTAGGTAACGTTATCCCGATATACCTGTAAACCTGTCCGTTTGTTCCATGTGAATATAGTCCCAGGGTATCCACTTAACGCCAACAAGAGCTCGTGAATCATTTTAATTAACTTAAAATCGGATATCAGGTCAAAGTTTACATAAATTGCACTGTTGAGCCTGTCATTCAATCACAACACTGCCGATTCTGTCGCCGCCGCAACCCGATGACGTTTCAATGACGAGGGTGAAGAATTATGGAAATTGTAGTCTTTCCTTTGGTTTCAACATAAGTTCATTAAACGTTTTCTTCCCTTGTACGATTGATTTAGCTACTGTAATGATCATTTTTTTCTATCTAAAACCCCCCAACAAATATATAAATGATCTCGAAGTAGCTATATCTTTGATCAAAAACATGTGGGATCTGTTGTTGCGCAATCCTGTGGAAGTTGTAGTTCGACAGTCAACTTGTTTGCATCACTGGTCATGACTCATACAGCAACGGCGCTGCCTGGACAGCTTGAGGTTCGTTCTGAACTGTATATTTGCTATCAATAAAATATAGTCTGCAACTTTCTTTAATATAGTTATCCAGTAAGGTATATGTTGCTCAAATGAAGCTAACGTTGGCGTAGTGCAGCCAACAACATACGTTTGTTGTGTTTGCTAGCTAGGCTAATACCCGGCGTTTGTTTTAAAGTCTTATGCTAATTCAATGCTAGCTAACTAGCTAGCCACATTGGAGGATGGCTAGCTATGTAAAATATATTAACCCGGTTGATGTTAAGTTACTCACCGAATGATATGTTTGGATTCACTTCTGATGATAAATTAGCTAGTAACAACAGAGACGGTAATGTTAGATAACTGGCATTGCAACAAACCAACATTGACTTCCGTAAACAAGCGGTTTTCTGATTTGGCCCTACTAACGTTACGTTAGTTATGATAGCTAAATCGCCCTCTCCCCACAATCTCGAAGTTGCTTGGTAGGCAGTGATGACAATAATGACAAAGAATAGATGCCAGCAGTGACTTTAAAAGATGTCAGAAAACGACTACTCCAGCTTCCGTAGCGTTATAATATTCCTTCTTAACAAGCCGCTGCTGACAAATTGCAGGTGAAGGACTCTGGCTATAACCATATTTCTGGTGTTATAACTATCATAGAACAGCAACAGCTTCCAGTGCCTGATAAATCTGTTGATGCCGTGCCTCTAGAAAAACATGATAGACAGAGCACAAAACACACTGGATTTACTTAGTGTGGTATATAATTTCCCATCAAATCAGCTGATTTGATTTGAGTCTTGAGTAGCCTGTTTTTGCCTCTAGTCACTGTAACACTGATATAGCCTAACACATTGTGTCCTGTGTCTCTGCTCTGTGTTACAGTGATGGCGGAGGGGAGGAGTGGAGAGGACATTGTTTCAGAGTACCTGGACCAGAACCCTCACCTGGTCGAGTGGGTGGAGTCACTCCGAGGAGGGCATGAGACCAACAAGCAGTGGCATGCCAGACGAGAGTTTTTCCTGAGGAACATGGAGACGTTCCCCACAGTCCAGCCGGGCTTCCCCAGCCCCAGTCTGGACAGGCTGCTCTCACTGTCCATATGCTGGGCCAACCACATCTTCTTGGGCTGCAGGTATGTGTATTGTAGCCTGGTCCCAGGTCTGTTTGTGCTGTCTTGTCAACTAGATCTCAAACAGGCGATGTTTGAGGAATGGATAGAGGAACTTAGTTTTAATGGATTTCGATGTGGAGCGTTACTGTAATATCATTTTCACACTTCACACCAAATGTATGCACATACTACTGTAAGTATATCTGGATAAAAGCATCTGTTAACTGGCGTATACTACAGAGACGAGCTGAGCTGAGCTGCAATGGCCTGGTTATGCATCCACTATAGTAGTTGAAAACCTGCTGGAAAGGACAGTGTGAGAAGGAAATATCCGAGACAGCACAGTATGGCTGGGGTCTGCACTGTTGATAGGTTGAAAAGAGTATTAGTTAGAGTTATAATGGGGGGTACTGCTGGTGTTCTTCCATAGCATCTGGTTTAAAATCATTCAACACTAGAACATATACTCTCCAGTTTGGACCAACCAGAATGAAAAACTACTACAGTATTCCAAAAAGTAAACCAATGTAAAAACAAACAAACAAAACAGGAGACAAGGGTCAACTGTCCTAAAAGGAATTTAGTCTTCTTCTGACTGTGTTGTTTTGCAGATACCCTCAACCTGTCATGGACAGGATCAAGGAAATGGCAGAGGGAGTGGTTGTCAATGATGCTCCAGTTCGAAAGACCAGAGATGAAATCTTGGGGAAAGGAAAGAGGACTGCAGGTATGATGCTGAAATCCTACTGTATATTCAGTTGTGTACATACTTAGTTTTTATTACTTTTCCCCCCTTCTAATTTTTATTACTACTTGTTATTTAGGACTTTGTTTGACATTTGATCCTTGATTGATATTGTACTGCATTGTTGAAGAGAGTTAGCAAGTAAGTATTTCACTGTACTGTTTACACCTGTATCCTGTGCACTTGATCAATAAATGTTGATTTCATTTGAATTTGAAACTATTTAAAGTTTAGATTCCTTGTATAGTTTGGAGAGTCCAACTTTAAACGTTTTAATTGACGCTAATATTATAGCCCTACAAAAAAAGAAATGGCCTGTCTTTGACCAATGGCCTGTCTTTGCTTCAGGGTTGTACAGTATTGTTAACTCATGGAAGTGATTCAGTACACTGAACGGCAATTACTGTGATGCTGTATATCCATTTCTGTATATTTGTGGGACAATTAAAGTGGAAAAAGTTCTGTACTTTTCCATCAAACATACTCTACATTGTTACGGTTAGATTAATCATACAGCAGTATTTTTTCTGCTGCTTTTGTTTTGGCCTTGAAGTAAACGGTGCCTATCCAACGCCTCCCTCACACCGCTGGAATCTGTCCTCTGCAGGTGAAGCAAGTGTTGCCGGGAAGAATCCCTACTCAGTTGTCTTTTATCTCGCTGATTCTCAGGGGGCGACGACGACAGCTGCGCCAAGCGGACCAAGCCTGGGAACCCCTTCAAGCAAGGCCCACCCCCGCAGGCACCTGCCGAGCACCAGCCCTTCTTCAACCGCCTCTACAAGGCTGTGGCGTGGAAGCTGGTGTCGGCAGGGGGCTTCGGCCCCAACCTGGACCACTTTGAGATCCTGCGTGCCTGCACTGAGTCGTCCAAAGAGAGCCTGAGCTGCGTCTTTGTGCCCCTGAAGGACATCCCCGACCTGCCTGCGGCGCGCTCCCAGAAGGAGGGCCAGGTGTGCGAGCTGCGCTGCCAGACAGTCTATCTGGGCACAGGCTACGGGCGTGACGAGGCAGCCGCCAGGGCCATGGCATCCAAGGAGGCCCTCAAGGCCTTCCAGGGGCGCAAGGTGACGGTGAAGATCTGCCGGCGGCGGTTCAATGGTAGGGATGTAGAGGATCTGGTGCTGCTGGATGATCAGCCCAGGAACCCAGGCTTCCCTCCCGCTATCAGCTACCCCTTCCAGCCAGAGCAGCAGGGAGACGGGCCGTCGTAGCACAGCCATGGGTCATAGAGTATCCTACGGGGGCCTTTCCAGGGTCATGTTCAGTAGGCATCAAAATGTAGTAAAATGGGGACGTAGGAATGGGGGTTTGAAATAATTTCAAATTTGAATAGTATAATGAATTTTTGTCAGATATTCGAAATACATGTGTTATTGTTTTTTTTTTACCTGAGCACTGCTGCGGGAGGGAGAGAGGCTGGCGCTCTATTGCTGCAGCTGCAGAGGGGGCGAACAGGTGGATGGAGGGAGAGAGAGAGACACCAAGGCAATTCAATGTTATTTATTATCCTATATAACAGTGCCTGTCTTGACTGGAGTAGCCTAGAGAAGCTAGCCAGCTATAGCTAGCTAGGCTAATTGAGGCCACATGCTGTGCTTTTTCCCCAACCCCATTCAGATAAAACAACAGCCTACCTGTTGGTTGTTATTCTTTCTCATTTCGCTACATTTTAATTCAGTAATTTTATTCCATCTTGCATTGCATAAGTGAACTTTCATTCCACTTGTTACACATTTAGCCTCTTTTCCACGTTGATTGGCCTACATAAACAACAAGCTACACATGGCTGCCGGTCTTTTTATGAGGTGCACTGTGCACGTCATAAAAACAACATAAAAAAGTTAGTTTTATTAAATTAGTAATTTGAAATGGCATGGTATATCCTTGTATGTAACAATGTCCCATGGATATTTTAATTTAGAAAAATAATTTTCTGTGTAAAATAGGCCTATATTTCTTTCTTCTCACAAAATTGTATACTCACACAAGTATTCGAATACTAACGTCTGTTCGAATATTCGAATAACCATGCACATCCCTAACTGGGAGGAACTACCTCTCCTGGTCCAATAATACATGCTAATTTCAGTTTCTCGTTCCGAAACGTTTTGCTACTGTGTGCCCTAATGAACACGGCCCTGGTATTTAGAAGTTGTGTGGGTTTGAATGGAGCTGCTCTATGAGTCATACAGTACCACTGAATGGATGGACTCAATGCATCACCACGACTTAATAGTTTTTATGCTTTTATTATTCTTGAGGAGCGTATACCCAGTTCTTGTTCCATAGGTGATTTGGATTCCTTCAGAGTGGGGATGGTAAGAAGTTTAGTCCCTTTTAGTATCGGTTGTGCCTGTCTGCTGCCTACAACAATGGAGAAATGTACACACTTCGTAAGGGTGTGGTTCACAAAATGTCACCACATTTTCCCTCCCTTTGCTTGGGTCTATAGTCACGCCATGCACTTTCCTTCTATGTCCTCTAGCTCAGGGCTCCGGGGTGAAGTTCCCCCTAGATCTAGGATCAGCTTCCTCTCCCTCAATCCTAACCTTAGCCATTAGTCAGGAAAATGCTAAACTGACCCAGGATCAGCCTCTAGGTGCAACTTAACCCTACACCTAGCTCAGGACTATGGTGGATAGTGCGGCTGCACTGGGTCTGACCCTCAAGCCATTTAATCAGCTATCTGATTAACAACCCGACCACTAGACGAGGGACATTTCTACCGTTAATCAATACCGTTAATAACATGCAACTAAGGAATCCTGTGTGGCTCGTCATTCGAGTTTTCTATTGATGCTTCAAATCTCCCTGAGTGATCACATTACAAATGTTGTGCTTTTTTTGTTTAATGAAGTTACAAAGTTAGTCATGGAATGAGAATGAGGTATACTTTTGATAATTTAACACCGGCTCTCGTATTTAAAATGCACAAGTCCTCTGACAGAATCATTATTTCAACTGTTGTTTTCTGTTCACAGTAGAATGCATTGTCACTATTATAACTCAGTGTGTTTGTCTGAATACAAACGGAGGCATCTTGTTTAGTTGTTCTGCATGATGTAGATCTTGTTGATGATGGAACTTTGACATTCATTTAAAACCACTCTGTTCTATTTTGTGTGAGGAAAGCTGTTGAGAAAATGTCGGGTTTTGTTATGTTTATGAATTGATTCAGTAATTCTAAAGGAGATGATTGGCGTTAAGCCAGGTTCATAGAATTGTATGATATGTTTGATAGTGCTTGAGTCTTTACATTCAAAAATCATCAATGGAAGATCGCTGCTGTAATGTTTTGCTTTTCAAAGCTGAATGATATGAAATGGGTTGCGTTGATGTGTAAATGGCCACAATATTTAGTGACATTTTACATTTCTATGAGCGGTCCCTGTTTCTATATTTTTGTTAATAAAAATAATTTAAGAATGTTTGTCGTCCAATGATTGTCTCTTATCCACACTGACATGAAGAGGGTGAAACACATTTATCAAAGACAAGAACATAGATTAAGTCCCAATTATGGTACGGTTAGGTTGCCCTCAAGTCTTTGGGGTTTGAATTTTGATAGTTGTAGCCTTATTGATTATTGACTGATAGATTATTTCAATTCATCCATACAGGTTTTGGAGAGGTGCAGGGGCCTGCCACACTGGGCGCCCGGGGAGCTGTTGTTGTAGGGGATAAAGTGCCTTGCTCAAGGGCACAAGGGTTGCTGGATCGTCTCCCTAACCTCTAGGCTACCTGTCGCCCATGTAGTATGTCTCAAGCATAATGACTCAGGGTAATGAAAACACATGTAGGATATATTTAAGCAATACGGCACGAGAGGGTATTGTATATGGCCAATATACCATGGCTAAGGGCTGATCTTAGGAATGACGCATCGCCTGGATACAGCCCTTAGCCATGGAATATTGGTCATATACCACAAACCCCCATGCTGCCTTATTGCTATTATAAACTGGTTACCAACATAATTAGAGCAGTAAAAATAAATGTTTTGCCATACCCGTGGTATACTGTCTGATATTCCACGGGTGTCAGCCAATCAGCATTCAGGGCTCGAAACAACCCAGTTCATAATAATCAGATAATGTTCTTGCCATCCACTTTCTCTCATTAGAGTCCTTAGAGTCTGCGACATTTACAAGTAATTGTGCCTAGTCACTCTCCCTGGCATCTTCATTACGTTCTCATCTTCATTACGTTGGGGCGGCAGCGTAGCCTAGTGGTTAGAGCGTTGGACTAGTAACCGGAAGGTTGCAAGTTCAAACCCTGTCGTTCTGCCCCTGAACAGGCAGTTAACCCACTGTTCCTAGGCTGTCATTGTAAATAAGAATTTGTTCTTAACTGACTTGCCTGGTAAAATAAAGGTTAAAATAAAAAGTAGTTGTAATAATAATGTAATATGCACCCATCAAAATGCATTTTGAGTCACCCTTGGTCGGCTCCTTGTTCCCGCTTAATAGGTGTTATTTGCTTTACTAGCCAAGTCAAATCCTTATAAATCGTGATTTAATTGGCATATTGGTGGCTGACCTCATCCTGACCCTCCGCTGTCTTGCGTCACCATCATAGTGTTTCCTTCAGGTTGTTGTAGTACTGCTGGAGAGTTAGTATGTGTTTACGCTACTCACAGCTAGTTAACTGTGGAATATGTTCCTTTAGATATACACTGAGTATACAAAACATTAAGAGCACCTGCTGAATATTAGGAAGGTGTTCCTAATGTTTGGTATACTCAGTGTATTATACTTAATGAGTGAAGGGAAAAGGATGTTTTAGCACAGCATGGTTACATACCATATGTATGTAGTGTGATTGTAACAACAAGGCATTGAGGGTCCTTTGGAATGAACATTATTGGATGTGGTGGGGAATTTAATCTGATGGAAAAGTTTTCTGTACAACCCACAGATGGTGTTTCATAGATAGCGATAACACTCACACACATACATGAGTGCATCTGACCCTTGTCAATTTGATGAGTCAAATATTTTAATTGTACCTGTCTCACTCCCTATCAAATAAAGACATATGCCAGAACTAGCAACAGAGCAAAATACTGCATGAAAGACAATGCTGTGTTTAGGTTATGTAAAGTTTATGTAAATAAGCCAGCTGCAGCATAATTTGCTATGTGACCTGATTTCTCTGGCTCTAAACAGCCCATTATTAACCACCATGTTTGTCCTCACATCTGAAGTGTCAGCCGAATAGTTATTTAAAGGCCCAGTGAAGTCAAAAAACAACCTTCTGCACAACAACACTCCCCACTCTGAGCCAACTCCTGTGCTCTGTTGGGTGAGACTTTTGAGCTTTGAGTGGCATGTGTTCGTGCACCGAAGATGAAGAGTTTGAGCTCTGCCCTGGACAGAACTGAATGCACGCTGCCAGTGGCGTGTATTCATGGGTGGCAAGGGAGGCCAGGCTTCCCCCAAAAACAGACCAAGAAAAATAAAACAAATCTTGAGTCTTTATGTGTTTCATAATTTTCGAAACAGCTCCCCTCTTTCTTGGTATATGTAGGCCATCTATTTGATGCCCCCTGGTGCAAAAGAGTATGGCGATGTTGCTGCAAGCCAGCGAGCACCCTTGAATAAAAAAAGCATCAAATAATAGCTAATCAGCATTGAGCTAAACTGAGTGAGGTCAACTGTGAATGATCCTGGCATTCCAAAAAAGTGTCAAGGGAAGCCAATTTGGATTTGGCTTCACTCCTATCAAATCACATTGAGAGCATAGGTCATTGACAGAAACAACTTGTATTGTTGCACCTCCTTTTGATTTCCTCCAGCGGCTAGCTAGCTAAAATAACACCATGTGTGTGTATCACATGGGTATGTGTGAAACTCACTCCCCAGACTGAAGTAGCCCCACTTATGGCGCGACTGGTAAGATGCTTCAGCAGGGCGGTCACGTACGTTTGCAAGGAAAGGTCCTGGGCTCGAGCCTAGGTATGAGCCGATTCAGGAGTAAGCGGTACTTGCTAGGCAAGCTGCGTGAGGTCCGTTACAGGTGCGGTGACCCAGATCTGCAGTTTCGCTCAGATCAATGCTGGGGACTGGGGTTGGTGTAGAGTAAGTTGGGGGGGTGAATGTAGAAACCCACTCCTTAGCCTGAAGTTGTGCCGCTGAGGAGCCTGCTTTTCAGTGACGCGACTGGTAAGACGATTCAGGAGGGCGGACAGTGTGTTTGAAAGGCAGGCGCCAAATAGACAGAAAGAACATTCTGTTCCTTTCCTGAGACAGAGTTTATTTGTGTTGTAGAATGCAACACAATCTAGAGGAAAAAGAAACACACACCTATTTAGGCGAGGTGCTGGCTAGCGGAGTGGAACACTTGAAAATAAAGGAGAGCTGCACACTCTAAGAGCTCAGTTGCAAAAAAGGAATGCCCAACGTTTCAACAGGCAAACTGTCTTCACCAGGGTATGAACACAACACAGTCATTATTAATGAGACATGGGCCCATCGGAGAAGAGAGAGGAGAGGAATCAGAGAGACAGCCTGGACAAGTGAGGGATGGAGGGATGGAGGTGGAGATGGTGGAGATCAACCGCAGTGGGAGAGGATGGGTAAATTTGAGCTATTTAGGTATGTGGTGTTGTAAGGCAATCCACAACTATGAACTATGTCAGCAATCCCACCTCCTGCCTTACAACACTTGTCTCGGAGTCACCGATTGCATTTACAGTATATAATTAGCTGATATGACCTCACAGCCTAACAATGTCCTACGATTCAGTCCTATGTTTGAATCAGATACACACCTTGGTGTGATAATATGTGAGAGCATGTGTTCCAAATGGCAACAATTCTCTATACACTGCTCTACTTATGACCAGAGCCCATCAACAGTAACTTGATTTACAACATGTTTTGCAAACACCAACTGTCAGGTTTGTGAGCCACTTTGGGTGGAACAGACTGGAAAAATTCAAACCAGCTACTTTTGTGTTATTTCAGGAAATACTGTAATAAAAGGCTTTCCTCTAACCGAGTAATGTTGGTTACCTCACAACAATGCAAAGACACCCCAAAAAAGCATGGAGTGACACCAATGCTTCTATGGAAAAACACCACAAGGGAAATAGTTAAATAACATACTTTTTATTCACTTGAAAACCATAAAATATTCTCTACAAGTTGAACTATTGTGATTATATAACTTTATTCATCATGAAGGTAGTGTAAATGTCTAATGCTCTAAGTAAATCCTATTTATTAGATTCAACAAATGTACATACACTACTGTTTTGTTTATGTCCGACCATATCTCCATTTGGCCTAAAAATGCTATTTCATTCTCAGTCCAGACAAGACTCAGCCCTTATGAATCCACGTACTTCATGACTAATATTATCGGTAGGTATTTTTTACTTCATGAGTTTGTAGGAAATAACCCAGAACATTATCGCACACAGCATTGCGCATCATCTTTATGCATGTGGATCATGAAATGATTGGAGCAAAGAGAGACCACTCAGACTGCTTTACAAAACAAGATAGAACGCGGTTTATTCATAGCACAACTCATTTTTGGTTACAGAAACATCCAGTTGAAAATAAAATATTTCATAACTTCAAAATAAGCCTTTTTGGGGACAATCTCTCAGAATGCAACCAGTCACTCTCCGGATAATCGTATATTGTAGTATCATAACAATATTCCTATATCACATATCGTTCTGATGTAACAGTTTTAGTTTGCCATCAACTTCTAACTTACATTCAGACCAATTCAATTCACAAGCACTTGAGCAGGTAAGAGTTGCAGAATGCTCCGCGAGGACAGTCGCACATTTTGCCGATTCTCGCGCCCTTTCTCACTGCGCACTGCTCTCCAACGTCGCACTGAAAAAGAGAAAGTAGACAAAATAAGACCGTGTGCGACATTTTTGCCAACAGATGCAAAGGTCTGTGGGGTCATATCCACCTGTCACCACATCAGATCACATCAACCACAAAACATGGCACATGAACGCATTTAGTGAAAGTTAAAATGTTGAAATGTAGTTTTACGCGCCAGTTTAGGCAATCCGTTTTTCGAAATATAGGTCGTTCCATGTTTAGAAGGTTCGTTGAAATTGTTACATTTACCGTAGGGACTTGGCCGAATTTCTTTTCCCAGAATGGAAGTCTCTTGGTCTGCAGCTTTTTAAGAACGTCATGTAGTGCTCCAAGCTGTGGGAAATATTGACACATTAGAATGAGAAATCCTTCCAAAGCAGACCTTTCAAATAGACAAAAATCTAATGCTCATTAACCATTAAAGTCGCAGGTGTTACTAGATAGAATAGAAACTAGATAGAAACTTACCAGTTGCTTTTCGTTGGTCAAATTCGGATCTTTGGGGTAGAAGTCTCTCACACTTCTTGTGTCGAGGTCCAATTCGGAATCCGAGTAGTCAATTTCAGCACTAAGAACGATGGACAGCAACACCGCGCAAACCAACGCTCTGGTCCATAGCCTGGAGCTCTCCATGTTCCTAATGAGATTGCGCACAGTAGAAGATATCATTCGTCTCCAAAAGGTCCCGTTCTAATACTCCAGTTACCGCAATCCAAACACCTTTTATCTGTGTACCGCCGTGGCCGAAGTCTGTGACTTCCGTTGCGCCACCTTAAGCATTGATTTTTCATGCGTAAGAGAGATGGCGTGGGTGAGTCATTACGTAAAGTTGGATGGCTTGTAATTGCTTAAAGTTGTGGGCGCTCGCTCCTACAAGGCACAGCTTACTCACTTTTTTTCATTGACGACATGAGATGTTTTCTATGACATGGTACAGTGCCTTCGGAAAGAATTCAGACCCCTTGACTTTTTCCACATTTTGTAACGTTACAGCCTTATTCTAAAATGGATTCAATTGTTTCACCCCTCATCAATCTACACACAATACCCCGTAATGAAAAAGCAAAAACAGTTTTTTTCATGTTTGCTCATTTATTTAAAAAAATGAAATATCACATTTACATAAGTATTCTGACCCTTTACTCAGTACTTTGTTGAAGCACCTTTGGCAGGGATTACAGCCTCAATTCTTATTCGGTATGATGCTAAAATCTTGGCACTCTGCAGATCCTCTAAAGCTCTGTCAGGTTGGATGGGGAGTGTTGTGGCACAGCTATTTTCCGTTCTCTTCATAGATGTTTGATCGGGTTCAAGGCCTTGGTTTTGCTGGGCCACTCAAGGACATTCAGAGACTTGTTCCGAAGCCACTCCTGCATTGTCTTTGCTGTGTGCTTAGGGTCATTGCTTGTTGGAAGGTGAGCCTTCGCCCCAGTCTGAGGTTCCGAGCGCTCTGGAACAGGTTTTCATCAAGGATCTCTCTGTACTTTGCTCCTTTCATCTTTGCCTTGTTCCTGACTAGTCTCCCGGTCCCTGCCGCTGAAAAACATCCCCACGGCATGATGCTGCCACCACCATGCTTCACCGTAGGGATGGTGCCAGGTTTCCTCCAGATGTGACACTTGGCATTCAGGCCAAAGAGTTCAATCTTGGTTTCATCAGACCAGAGAATCTTGTTTCTCGTGGTCTGAGAGTCTTTAGGTGGCTTTTGGCAAACTCCAAGCGTGCTATCATGTACCTTTTACTGAGGAGTGGCTTCCGTCTGGCCACTCTACCATAAAGGCCTGATTGGTGGAGTGCTGCAGAGATGGTTGTCCTTCTGGAAGATTCTCCCATCTCCACAGAGGAACTCTAGAGCTCTGTCAGAGCAACCATCGGGTTCTTGGTCACCTCCCTAACGAATGCCCTTCTCCCTCAATTGCTCAGTTTGGCTGGGTGGCCAGCTCTAGGAAGAGTCTTGGTGGTTCAAAACTTCTTCCATTTAAGAATGATGGAGGCCACTGTGTTCTTGGGGACCTTCAATGCTACAGAAATGTTTTTGTACCCTTCCCCAGAGCTGTGCCTCGACATAATCTTGTCTCGGAGCTCTACAGACAATTCCTTCGACCTCATGGCTTGGTTTTTGCTCTGGCATGCACTGCCATCTGTGGGACCTTATATAGACAGGTGTGTGCCTTTTCAAATCATGTCCAATCAATTTAATTTACCACAGGTGGACTCCAATCAAGTTGTAGAAACATCTCAAGGATGATCAATGGAAACAGGATGCACCTGAGCTCAATTTCGAGTCTCATAGCAAAGGCGCTGAATACTTATGTAAATAAGGTATTTCTGTTTTTGATTTTTAATGCATTTGCAAAAATGTCTAAAAACCTGTTTTCACTTCGTCGTTATGGAGCATTGTGTGTACATTGCTGAGATGTTTTTATTTCATTTATCCATTGTAGAATAAGGCTGTAACTCAAAAAAAGTGGAAAAAGCCAAGGGGTCTGAATACTTTCCGAAGGCACTGTTTGTACCAGAAAGACCACCCCCATATTCATGTTGGACGGGATGACGAGGTACATTTGGAGAGGGATCATTTGTTGGCAGAGGAAAGACAGAAGAAAAAGTGTTTCTCGGATAGAGCATGGCGCTTGCAACGCCAGGGTTGAGAGTTCGAATCTCACGGAGGACCAGTACAAAACTTATGTACTCACAACTGTAAGTCGCCCTAAATAATAGCGTCTGCTAAATTACGTAAATAGTTACGCTATATCAGTGTAGGAGATTTTATCAAATAATTACACCAGTTTTATAGTGTATTTTGGACACATTACAGATTACACGTGAAAAAGAAAATGTAGGACTATAGTTTTAGTTACCTCTGGTGCCATGTGCTGTAAGTTTATGTCACATTTTCTCGCCAAATAATCATGGCATTCAGAAATCATCTTACGGCAAATATGTGACCCTGTCTTTGTGTGTCACCTCTCCCCTCGTTCTGTGAAGAGACTTGGTTGGGAAACAGACTGAACTGGTCAGAACTGCACATGACGCACTAGCCTACTCATCTTTAACCATTCTGTGCATTGAGACAATTAACCACAACACAAGCAGGGTTAACGTGTAGAGATGATCATTAGAAATATTGACACAGATCACAGAATGATATACTGTGTTGCTGTCTTGCGGTTACATTATGTTTTGTTCTTGATCATCTCGGTTTCTGACGGCAGCATCAAGTGTCTCCGGGTTCGGAGCTGGCTATTCACGAAACATCCGAGACATCTCTTTTGATCTCTTATTTCCGTGATATCCCAGTTTCCTGTCTGTCAGCCCGAGACGGAGATGAGGACTAGAGCGCTTTGATTGCGCTGGGGCTGCTGCGCGTTTGTGTGAGTCACTACTCTATTTTCCAATTACCGACTTAGACGCCGATAGGCCTATTAAAACATTTTTATTCACAGCAGATTAAAAAAAACATGTTTATTAGCAGTGGTGGAAACGTACCCAATTTGTCATGGGCAACTTTGTCTCAAGTAAAAGTGAAAGTCACCCAGTGAAATGCTACTTGAGTAAAAGTCTAAAAGTATCTGGTTTTAAATGTACTTAAGTAAAGTGGTGGAAAAATACCCAATTGTCATACTTGAGTAAAAATTTTAAAAAAGAGGAAAAAGTAAATGATATTGGCTACATCAAATGTTTTAAATAAGCAAACCAGTTGGCACAATTTTCTTGTTGTTTAAAAAAAAATCGGGGACAGTCGGGTGCAGGTTTCTT